>NC_039506.1:15403996-15706496 GCF_003672135.1 Ooceraea biroi | reverse complement strand
TTCATTTTGAATATTATAAGCATTGTGATTACAACGTAAAAGTTGAGACTATTGTTACATCACAGTAACACTTCATCTTTTACTCGTGCAATACGAGTCTTACTGATTTTACATGTGAAGACCCAAACGGTTCTACAGGAAAACATCTATAAAAACATGTGATGATTTCCATTTATCATCTTCATCACAAAGCATATAATGAACATCGCAACAGTAATAATTGCTGTCACACAAAATAGAAAACACGCGGCCACATCAATGAGGCATATTTGCCACCAGGCCAAATCCATGGCGGGCGATCGCAACACATCGTCGCCGTATTTAATCACGTATTCGATCCAATAATTCGCGATGTCAGCAGGCCTCAGCGGTTGATCGTGAACTCTCTGCGATAGATTTCTTATATTCTCCCTAAAAAGCAAAGATAATAATCACGTTATCAACAGCGATTAACATATTGAATAAAGACGAAGCAACGAAAATACGTCGTGAATGTACAATACATGTACATAAAGAGCACTTTAAATAGATACAGAATTGTGAATAGCATATCATACTATGTTGTTGCATATGTTGCATACATACAATGTAATAAGCGCACAATGCAAAGTGCGCAAACAAATTGTGGTGCGCAAACCGTTATATATATGCTAATATGTAAAATAATAAGTTTTCTATCTTTTACATGTATCGTGGATCGTGCAAGATTGCGTTCAAGGCTGCATCCATGTCTTTCTCAGTCATCTTATGAACGTCCAGTTTCACAGAGACGTTTCTCGTGACACATGCTTCAACGTTCTTAAACTGATCGGCGTAAAGTGGCATGCCGATCATGGGAACACCGCAGAAGATCGCTTCCATAGTGCTCATGAGTCCGCCGTGAGTGACGAAGGCTCTTATGTTTGGATGCTCTAAGACATTAAAATTGTATTAGACGGATTTTGTAATTTTTACACAAGTAATCCCCCTGGACAAAAGACATAAGTTGTAAAAGTTATATTTTATTAACAATTATATAATTTATATGTAACGATGATATTATATGTGCCAAGTCCAAAAATTTTTAATATTGCAACTTTATAATGCCTTTATACTAAGTATATGTTTATGTGAAATTACATTATATTTTTATTCTGTTTACTTAATGTAGCATATAATTGATTAAGTAATAACAATGTGACTCACTTAATACTTTAACTTGCGGCATCCAACGGAACGTGCGAATATTTTCGGGTAAGCCAGCCGGCAATTTTTCTGGATTCGGTACCTTTATTAAAACACGTACAGGTGCTATCTTGCCCAAGGAGACATAAAACACATCGAGGATTGTGCGTGGAAACGTTTCAATCAGCACCATCGAGCCGAAGGTGAAGTATACAAAACCGTCCTTACTATCGTCCATCCAGTTCTTCAATTCCTACAAAGAAAGAATTCTTAAATGCACTTGCTGTTCAGGCCAATTGTTTTCTCGTGAATAGTGAAATGAAGACTCAAGAAAATCAAGAAGTAATTATAAGCACTTTATTTAGAGTGATCGCTCCGTGATTCGCAAAATACATAATGTGAAGGATGAATGGTACAAAATTAAGTGCACGCGACAAGTGGAAAATAATTGCAATCACTCTATAAGTTTTCGCAATCGTTTCTTCAGATTCTTCTATTTCCAACGCTATATTACCGATGTATTTAATTTTAATGCAATTTCCGTAAATGTGCAAGTCATTTGAAATGCAAAACACTTTGTGCACTGATTCACTTTAATTTTATCCTTTTTTCCAGAGCAGTGTCATCAATATTTACAGGATGGACGAAAGAGAGGAAGAGATTGCCGAGGATTACACAAGAGCTTCATTGGCATTAGGCAACAGTGACAATGGCTTCTAAATCGGGAAACTTGACTTACCTGCGGCAACGGCGAATCGTCCTCTCGGATCTGAATCCCTCCTATTTGGACGGCAGCGGGTGTCATCGGCTGGATTCCATGCAGAGCGATGTGAGTATTGATAAGAATCAATGCCAGGTTCATTTTCTGTATACTTGGAAGATTCGGTCCAAAGTGCTTCCTTACTAACTCGTCTTGCGGTCTCGTGAGATAATTGAAGTACAACTTGCAGTAGAGAGTGTGGAGAGTGTTGTACGTACGTTGCCACACAGTCTTGGGAAATTCCTGTCTTACAATGACGTTTGATACGAAGGCCAAGTTCTCTGGTTGACCGATTAATTCACTATGCCATGGATACATCGACGTCGTGCTGACTCCGATCAAGGGTATATGTAATAAATCAGCGATGGCCGCGAAACAATGTGCGTTGAAGATCTAATATAAACAGTGTTGAACATCGATAGTTTATTTGTGCTTTATTAAACCGATTTAAATTGTATGTGTGTGAAGTGTGAATGTGAGAGACAACGCTACAAGTTCGGTTCCTCGTTAACTGTCCGGATGTAGCGATCTCTGAGGATCATTCAGGAATCTTCGAACCACATTATTACTTATGCGCAAACTTGTAGATCACAATCCTTTCCGCCCTCGTCGAGCACTCGCACTCAAGAAGTTGATCGATAAAGACGTGTTATCTTGTGATTATTGAAGTTCTTTATATTTTAAATCAAGTTATTTTTCACACCCGCATAATCCTTAACAAACAGAATAATTTTAAATTAAGAACTAATAGAGAAACTTCTGTTTCTTTTACAAATTCAAAGTATTCAAGTAATTATATTTAATTATATTTAATTATAATTAATTATTTATATTTAAGTACTTTAAATATAATTAAGATATTGTTAGATATTGTTAGATTGGTTACAATATTTGCTTGAATATGCTGTTTATTGTAATTCTTGATTTTCGTATTGAGTGCCGGAAACTACTGAATTGTGAAACATATTCCTCAATATTTGCCTGAGAAAACGTCAATGAAATGCATCAAATACAATCAAAGCGAAGTAGTCCGTCATCTCTATAACATAGTCTAATGAAGTCGCATCGAATTGAACAAATTGCTTACTGAAGACGATTTATTGTTTAATATATAACATTCGGTCGTTATTTATTCTCATTGTACCATTGCCAGAATAAAAGACAAATCGATTGTTTACATCAGAATTAACGTCACTATGTGAAAACATACGTATATGTATATGTATTAAAAATCAAACGTATTCTTTTGATTGCTTCACAATTCGCGGGACCATTTCTCTCTTCCACGATATAATAAAATCAATTGTTGCTCATTACAGAATTGTATAAATTTTGTAATAATATACACCAAAACAAATTTTCGTACCTCCATGATCATTGCGTCGTACGATGGATTCTTTGGTGGTTCGCGCACTAGTTTTTGTATTACCGGATTCCCCAGAGAGGCTTCACAAACATAATTACCACCGAATGTCGCGAGGGTATTCACCATATTCCTGTTTGGCATTTGCATTATAAATTCATATGTCACATTGTTATCATATATCACTGTCGTTGCCAATTTTGCGATATCGGTATAGTTTGGATAAGGTTTCTTCTGTGGAAAGTGACTGATTACGTCGACCTGATGCCCTTTATCGGCCAAACTCTTCATCAAGCTCTCCGGCACTACGAAATGGCTCCTGCCGGGAAATGGAAACACTCCGAGAAAGCGATATGCACTACAATCCGATAGCCACAATAGTGAAACAAATATCACCGACTGCACCCGCATTTTGTTTTTATAAATTCTGTTGCGTAAATTCGAGTTTGACACACGTGAGAGGATACTAACGATTATTTATCTCGAATTTATTTGGATTCTACTTTATTCGTTTATCCCTATTTTTTAACTAACGATAGTTTGAAAACATTCTTATATTCGATCTAATTTGTACTGGATATTATAAGAAACAATTAAATAAACAAACATAAAATGGTAAATGCAAGAGCCGAACAGTTGCGACGACTATTTGGCGAACTTAGGACGGAATGAGACTGTCAAGTCCGCAAATTATAACTTGACTACATGTATAGTGTAGTAAAGGAGTATTTATCGCAATTGGTTGCAGTAATAGTTACACAATATTTAAATTCTGGTATTCCTAATTTTGTACTGTCAGCGCTTATGCATAGTAGCACAATTTACAATCTTTCCACTTAGTTCATAAACATTTTAATCGCTAATATTGCTGTTCGATTTGAATATTATAAACATTGTAATGTTTTTTCAAAGAAAAGTGTTTATGAAAATCTTGTATGTATGTATAAGTATGCACAAGATTTTCATAAACACTTTTCTCTTTTATTACGCTTCTAAAGTCACTTCTAAAAGCTTCATTATATTTTTTTATTTTATCCCATTGGAAGTCGGGACCGCCGCAATTTTGTGCGTACAAATTGCGAAATTTTTATAAAAATCAAATATTTGTGCAAATGGCAGCACCATCGCGAAAAAGTTCCCTAGTCACTCCAGCAACCCCTTAAATTAGTTTTGCAATGTCTATAAAAGTAATCCGGGCAAAAAACACGGCTTGCATGTTTGATAAAATTTACATTAATGGTTCACATGACAAGTACAAAGATCTTTAATATTGCAAATATATAATGTGTATGCGCATGTGAAATTACTTATAATTTTATTCCGTTTCATTTATACATTTTATAATTGTTTCAGTACAAACAACTTACTTAATACTTTAATCTGGGGCAACCAATAGAACGTACGAATATTCTCGGACCAGGTAGCAACTTCTTCGGATTCGGCAGCTTCATAGAACTCGTACCGGTGCTATCTTGCCTAAGGAGATATAAAACACATTTAGAATATTGCGTGGAAACGATTCGATCAGCATCTGCGAGCCGGAGCTAAAGTACACAAAACCGTCTTTGCTATCGTCCATCCACTTCTTCTTTCCTGCAAAGAAAAGATTATTAAATGCACTTATTACTCATACCAATTATTTTCTCGTAATTATTTTCCATGAAGACTCAAGAAAATCAGAGAACAATTTTTTATTTAGAGGAATTGTTTTAGAGAAACAATCGCGCCGTAATTCGTAAAATAGATACCTGTTGTGAAAGATGCATAGTACAAGTAAAATGCACACGATAAGTGGAAAATGATGACAATCATACTGCGAGCTCTCACAATCCCTTCTTTTTTATTTTTTCTCTTTCCAACATAACATGTAACAATATATATTAACTTTTAACGTATTTCCACAAACATGCAAGTCACTCGAATTGCAAAACCTTTGCCGTGTACGCTGATTCACTTTAATTTTATCCTTCTTTGCAGTGTCATAATGGTTTGTGAAGTGGACTAGAGAGAAGAATGGAAATATACAAGAATTGTGCTAATTAACAGTGAAAATTGCTTGTGGATCGAAAGGATTCAATCGTATATGCTGATCGAAACGTTTCTGCGCAAAATCCTAAATGTACTTTATACTTCCTTAGGTAAGATAGCACCGATACGGATTTTAATGAAGGTATCGTGCCCAGAAAAGTTGTCGCCTGATTTACTCGAGAATATTCGCACGTTCCCTTGGATCTTACCTGCGGCAACGGCGAATCATTCTCTCGGATATGTATCCCGCCTATTTGGACAGCAGCTGGTGTCATCGGCTGGATCTCATTCAGAACGATGTGAGAATTGATGAGGACGAGTGCTAGGTTCATCTTCCAAACGCTCGGCAAGTTCGGTCCGAAGTGCTTCCTTATTACTACCTCGTCTTGCGGTCTCGTGAGATAATTGAAGTACAACTTGTAGTAGAGAGTGTGGAGAGTGTTGTAGGTTGCCACATTCTTAATTTTCTCATTGTCGGAAATTTATAAATTGTGAAACCGATTCATTAATATTTGCCGGGAAATAAATATCACAGAAATGCACGCATTAATTGCAGTTAAAGCGAAGTATTTTGCGTCTTAGCATTGATGAACTAGAGAACCGACATGAATGCAAATGCAAATGAATAACGCAGTTGAATAACATCAAATTGTCTATTCAAGACGACTTATGCACAGAACGTTATTTATTCTCGTTGTACTATTCAAGTCAAGATGAAAAAGAAATCGATTAATTTACATGTGAGATAACGTTTTCCGTCAACTACGTAAAAAAATATATTATGTAGTTAAACAGCGAATGTATTTATTCATTGCTACTATTGCTGTCATTGGAAGAATAGCAATTTTTTGTCTTTACTTTTCTTCTCCATAATAATAATTCTTCTCATAAATAATATATAATAAGATGCTTATTCTCGCTACGAAATATGGAAAGTATTTTGAATATATATTTGAACCATTTTTCGTACCTCCATAAACATCGTATTGTAGGTGATGGATCTTTCGGTGGGTTGCGAACCAGGTTTTGTATTCCCCAGATGGGCTTCACAAACATCATTAGATATTGTTCCAATAATACTCGCCGTATTTTGATTTGTCTTACAGACTCATACGTCAAATTGTTCACAATTGATATAGTAGGGTCTGTCTCTTTTGCGATATCAGTATAGTTTGGATAAGGTTTTTTCTGTGGAATCTGATTATGTCGACCTGATGACCTTTACTGATTAAACCTTTCATCAAACTTTCCAGCACAGCGAAATGGCTTAGCAATCGAGTCAGAAACACGAGAAAGCGATATGAACTGCAACCTGATAGCCAGAACAACCAACTAGGTATCACCGGGAGCACTCGTATTTTTTGTTTTCATAAATTTTGCATAAATTCGATTCTGACACACATGGAGGAAAGCTGACTCTGACTTGCTTCGAATTTATTGCTTATTTAGACTCTATTATCTGTTATTTTATATTTATGTTTTTAGTTGGAGATACTTTTGATAATATCCAGATGTTCAATCGAATGTTTAAATGTTAAAGAATAATTAACCAAAAAGATATATTAAGTGGCAAATACAAGAGCCGAAACTAAAGGTGGCACTTGCCGAACTTAAAACGGAATGAGAATCAAGTCCGCGAATTATTTTATAACTTGACTACATGTATAACACGTTATGTTATAAGGAATATTCTTAGAAACTATTTACGTCGATAGTTGTATAATATTTAGCTTGCATCTGTTATTGGATTCGTTGCACTATCAGTTTATGCTTATTAGCACTATTTGCAGTCGTTCCATTTTATTTAGTTGCTAAATTAGCGTTCACATCGCTAATGAGGAGATTCGATGTGAATATTGTTAAGATTGTAAAAATATAGCAAGCGCGTAAAAATATAGACATGTTCTTACATCACAGTAAAACATCATCTTTTACTCTTACAAAAGATTCTGAACTGTTCTGAAATGTTATGAAGACTCTTCTACAGGAAGACAAACATGCAACATTATTTGATAACATTTGATAAGAAAACTACCATTTGATCCCATGCATGTGGCTCTATAGTCATAAAGATGTCCAAACATTCGTGCATTTCTATGTCTACACACAAAGAATTAGTAAATTTTCCTGATGAAACCTTTTGTAGCATTATATTATTGCATATGTATAGATACAATATCACAATATACAATATACAGATACAATATATGAAAGTTTTCATAACAATAATTTTGTTATGATAATCTAATAGCGCGTATACACGATGACACCTAGAGCGGACACTTATATCTAGATTAGTGTCATTACAGGTACAATTTTCTTTAGCAACACGGTCTCAAGCACTGTACACACGTCGACACTTAATGTATATACTCGATCTAGAGACAAAAAGTGTCGTCGTGTGTACGCGCTATAACGCTAATGTTAATTCAAAAATCTCTGTCCTGAAAACAAAACACAACGATATTTTTATTCAAAGATTCAATCTTAGTCAATCCTTAATAAAGCACTATTTTGTATTTTCATTATGAAAGCTGATAGAACAATAACTCAAAAACGAAATAAACACTCTTTACATCCATAATTGCGTAGCGCAATTTATAATAATCAAAATTAATAGAAAAGATGTAAGTAGAAATCAAGTTTTTTATTTACAGTAAGATATTTAATTGATATTAGTCATAAATGGTTCGTTTGACAGAGATGCAATTTTGTGACGCCAGAGTACATGGTATCGGCGGCGGCGTCCCGGCACAGTTTCTTCGATTGCGCTCCAATCAGTAACTTCATGTAATTCCCAAAAAGAAACTGTACGAAACCGTTTGGAGTAAATAAGCTGTTTCTATCTTGTGAAAATTGTCAAAAAGTTTGTGCAGAGTAAGAAATTATACATGTGTGCGATAGAACGAATGTTTTCAACAATATAATTTCTAATAGAAATTCCTTAACAAGAGCTAATTGCTGCCGATAAATTATTACGTTCATATGTTCTTAAACTTTTCATAAATTAATGACTCTAATTAGTCTTCTTCGAATGTAACAACCTCTGATGATTTCTATTTATCATCTTCATCACAAAACGTACGATGAACACCGCAAGTGTAATAATGGCTGCCGCGCAAAGCAACAGACACGCGGCCACATCGATGAGGTATATTTGCCACCAGGCCAAATCCATTGCGGGCGATCGCAAGACATCGTCGCCGTATTTAATTACGTATTCGATCCAGTAATTTGCGGTATCAATAGGGCTCAGTGGCTGATCGTGGAATCTCTGCGCCAGAGTTTTAATGTTCTTCCTAAAGTAAAAAAAGCAAAGATAACAGTTACGTTAATGAATATTTAATAGTGTTTCATAATTAAAGACAACGAAGATAGAGCGACGAAAACAAGACACGCATATGCAAGATAACGATAAAATATGCGCGCATTTTAAATGAGACAAGAAATAGTGAACCATGAGTAGGAAAGTCTTTCATTTAATCGTAGATATTTATAATGCAATAAGCACGATATATAATGAACAATAATATGTTGATGACTATTATTGTAATCACTTATATGTGTGCTAATAAGAAAAATAAGAAGTTTTCTCTTACATGTATCGCGGATCGTGTAAGATCGCGTTCAAGGCTGCATCCATGTCTTTCACAGTAACTTTATGGACGTCTAGTTTCACAGCGACGTTTCTTGTGATGGACGTTTCAACGTTCTTAAATTGATCGGCGAATAATGGGACGCCGATCATGGGAACACCGCAGAAGATCGCTTCTAGGATACTCATAAGTCCGCCGTGAGTGATGAAGGCTCTTATGTTTGGATGTTCTAGAAGTATTTATATTAGGAGGATTTTGTAATTTCTACAAAATTAATACGGACAAAAGACATAATTTGCGTGGTTGACAAAATTTATTTGTAGTGGTGATAACATATGGGAAGGTCAACAGTTTTTAATATTGCAAATTTATGTCTATGGTGCGTGTGGAAATGCATTTGAATATACATAATATTAAATTGAATATTGTAATGCATATATATAATCATAATTATTCCGTTTAACTTATTCATTATATAATTGATTAAGTAGGAACAATATAACTTACTTAATACTTTAAGTTGCGGCAACCAAGAGAACGTACGAATATTTTTGGGTAAACCAGCCGGCAACTTCTTCGGATTCGGCACTTTCATTAAAACCCGCACAGGTGCTATCTTGTCTAAGGAGGCATAAAACACATCGAGGATTTTGCGCGGAAACGTTTCAATCAGCACCATCGAGCCGAACGTGAAGTATACAAATCCATCTTTACTATCGTCCAACCATTTCTTTAATTCCTACAAAAAGAGAATTATTAAGTACACTTGCTGTTCATGCAAATTGTTTTTCATGAATGTTTACATAAAGATTCCAGAAAATCAGAAAACAAATAAGTAGGAAGTATTTAAAGGGACGGTCGCGTTGTAATTCCTGAAAGGCATCATTTAGAAATGACTGAAACAAAATTAAATACATGCGCGACAATTAGAAAATGTTAAAAATCGTTCTGCGAATTATCGCAACCTCTTTCTTTGTTTTTTTTTCTATTTCCAACGATATGTCGATATATTACCTTTAAACACAATTTTCGTAAACATGCAAATCCTAAACATTTTGCGGAGTACATTGACTTCTTTAAGGTTTTTCTCTTATTTTGCAGAACAATGTCAATTATATTTGCGGAGAGCGGGGGAGTGAGACAGAAGAGGACTACAAGGTGCCGAGCGTCATGCAAGAATTTCGTTGGAGTTACATCAACAATAGCGGAAACAGTTTCATGCATCGAAAGAGTTGTCTTACCTGTGGCAATAGTGAATCGTCATCTCGGATATGAATTCCACCTATTTGGATAACGGCAGGTGTCATCGGTTGGATCCCATGCAGAGCGATGTGAGAGTTGACAAGGAACAGCGCTAACTTCATTTTCTGCACGCTCGGCAGATTCGGGCCAAAGTACATCCGCACTAAATCGTCTTGCATCCTCGTGTGATAGTTGAAGTACAACTTGGAGTAGAGAAAGGAGAAGACATTGTGCGTACGTTGCCACAAGTTCATGGGAAACTCCACATTCAGACGATTATTCGGCACGAAGGCTAGATTTTCGGGCTGAGCGATTAATTCATGAAGCCATGGATACAGCGTCGTCGTGCTGACACCGATCAGAGATATATTTAATAAATCAGCGATGACCGTGAAGCAATGCGCACCAAAGACCTGATATAAACAGAATAAGTTTAAGTGGAAGTGGAACTAGCTGAGAATTTTTTTGTGAATATGATTTGCTTGGACATTCAATTTAATTCTTGTTCATTACAAAATTGTAATGTATTTTGTGAGAAAATAACAATCAAGATAATTTTTCATACATCCATAATCATCGCATCGTAGGGTGGATCTTTTGGCGGATTGCGCACCAGATTTTGTATTACAGGATTCCCCAGGTGGGCTTCACAATTATCATTACTAAAGAATGTCACCACAGCATTCATCGGATTCGGGCTTGCTAGTGTTTGCATCATAGCTTTATATGTCACATTATTTACCGTTAATGAAGGCATTGGCAAATGTGCGATATCAGTATAGTTTGGATAAGGTTTCTTCTGTGGAAAAGAACTGATTATGTCGACCTGATGACCTTTACTGACCAAACCTTTCATCAAGCTCTCCAGCATGATAAAATGACTTTTGCTCGGAATCGGAAATATTCCAAGAAAGCGATATGCACTGGAAATCGATAACCAGAACAGCCACAATAGTACCACTGGCAGCACTCGCATTTTTTGGTTTTATAAACTCTGTTGCATAAATTCACTATTGATATTGTTACGTCAAGTGAGCGCACTTAATGAATGATATCTGAATACTGAAACACTGTCAAGTAAACAAAACTCCCGCACTAGATGAGTGATGTCTAGATACTGCGTCCAGGGAGGTTGTCATCTTTTTTATATGGGAGGAATGGTGTAGGAGAGGAGTATTCCTTTTCTGGGAACTATTTTCGGGGACGAACTGGACATCCCTTGCGATAATTAAGCCGGTATCGACAGATGGGTCTATGAGATGCTAATCCTTTGTTAGCCATAGATCCATTGTTCCAGCCGCGACGATCCCGAGACGTTCGCGGATCGTTTTCTTAAGCCGGATACGTTTCTAGCCGAAAGTCTCGGTCCCTGCCAGACACGTGTGCCAAAACTCGCTACTCTTGTGAGAGTATTCGCCCAGAGATCATCCGGCGGGCTCAGTTATATCATTTCCTCTTCGGGGAAAAGGGATATAATCTCTCACTGCGACCGCGAGGCTTCCGACCACACGCGACTGCACTTATCGCAACGCGGGATATTGTCCATTGGATTATTTTTATTTTTAGAATACTTATTACTTCCTTTGGAAGCGAGCAAACGTGGAGTCTGCTGGACATAACAATATACAGGGTGTCTCGATGACCCCGTGCCACCCGTTAATGACGTGTAGTTTGGACTTAGCTGAATAGAAAAGTCCAATGTCATTTTGCGATTTTCGCAATATTAACGGAGTTATTAATTAATAAATCTAAGCGAATGAGGGCGGTGCGTGCAGCGAGATAGGTCGGTAGGAGGGCCGCGCGCTCTTTGATACCGCGAGCTGGGCGGCGCGCGGTGAGGGAGAATGGGGTGTCTTAGATACTGACAATAACAAGGGCGCGCGGGGGGTCCTCCTACTGACGGCTATCTTGGAGACTGATAGAAACAGCGTGTGACGCTGGGGCCCCGCGCTGAGCGATAATTGATTCATATCCTTTTTTCCAAAATAGTTTATTTTGTGGCAATTTTATTTTGAGGTAAAAGAAATTGTTTTTAAGGCAAAGGAAAGGAAAGCTATCGTTTCCTCACCACCTTGCGGTAGATAGCACCGAGCGTTTTTTTAGGGCCGGTTTTTCAATCATGGTTTAAACGTAGATCTAAGTTTAAACCATGATTGAAAAACCGGTCCTTAAAGTGGTTTCTCCAATAGACCTAATCCACTCTCATTATTTAATGCAATAATTGTTCGAAGTGCCTTCCTCGTTGCTCTATGCAGAGTTCGGCTCTTCGAACAATGTTACGCGTTGCACGTTGCGCCATGTCCGGCGCGATGGTATTGAAGGCCGCGATAATTGCTTCACGTACTTTTACTTCGGAGGTATTCTTATTCTTCGTCATTAATAACGATTTTCGTACATTATTAACTATTGGCGATTTTCGTATATTATTAATCATTGGCGAAACATGCACAGGATTCCTTGCGCAGCATCGGCGAGACGTTTCTTTCCCCGATCGAATTCTATGGACCGATGAGGCTACATTTACGCCTAACGGAATTTTCAATTCTCGCAACTTTACAACATAGCGAGAAGAAAATCCGCATGCTATTCGCGTTAGCTCTTTCCAATATCGATGGAGCGTAAACGTGTGGGCAGGAATCATCGGAAATGAAATAGTAAGTTTGAGTAAATGAGTTAAATAAGATTTTTTGTTGCAATTTTACCTAAGTTTCTTGTCTTTGATTTTCAGATTGGCCCATTCTTTTTCCCGCCACGACTTAATGGGCAAATTTATTCAGATTTTCTGGAAAATCATTTGCCAATATTACTGGAAAATATTCCTTTACTTTTACGAACGCAGATGATTTTCCAGCAAGACGGGGCTCCTGCTCATTTTTCGCGACAAGCACGTGAAATTTTGAACGCGCGCTTTCCGGACAGGTGGATGGGCCGTGATGGCCCAATCGCTTGGCCGGCGCGATCGCCGGATCTGAATGTATTAGATTATTTTGTTTGGGGCTACATAAAGAATTTAGTCGAGCACTGGCGTGATGGCACAGAACATGAAGTACGTGAAGCAATTATCGCGGCCTTCAATACCATCGCGCCGGACATGGCGCAACGTGCAACGCGTAACATTGTTCGAAGAGCCGAACTCTGCATAGAGCAACGAGGAAGGCACTTCGAACAATTATTGCATTAAATAATGAGAGTGGATTAGGTCTATTGGAGAAACCACTTTAAGGACCGGTTTTTCAATCATGGTTTAAACTTAGATCTACGTTTAAACCATGATTGAAAAACCGGCCCTAAAAAAACGCTCGGTGCTATCTACCGCAAGGTGGTGAGGAAACGATAGCTTTCCTTTCCTTTGCCTTAAAAACAATTTCTTTTACCTCAAAATAAAATTGCCACAAAATAAACTATTTTGGAAAAAAGGATATGAATCAATTATCGCTCAGCGCGGGGCCCCAGCGTCACACGCTGTTTCTATCAGTCTCCAAGATAGCCGTCAGTAGGAGGACCCCCGCGCGCCCTTGTTATTGTCAGTATCTAAGACACCCCATTCTCCCTCACCGCGCGCCGCCCAGCTCGCGGTATCAAAGAGCGCGCGGCCCTCCTACCGACCTATCTCGCTGCACGCACCGCCCTCATTCGCTTAGATTTATTAATTAATAACTCCGTTAATATTGCGAAAATCGCAAAATGACATTGGACTTTTCTATTCAGCTAAGTCCAAACTACACGTCATTAACGGGTGGCACGGGGTCATCGAGACATCCTGTATATGTAGGAGAAGACGGACAATCGCTTGTTTCGAATTTATTTAGATTTCTGTTGTGATATGTTTGATAATATTTAGATCTTCGAATTTATAAATGACAATTGAAATAGTAATTATATGACAATTAGTACGTCTTAAATATAAGAGAGCCTAAACTGAAAGAGAGAGAAAAAACGTAACGGTAACACGAAACGCACCAAACGTAGGACAGAATAAAACTGTTCACAAATTCATGATTTTACGTATATAATTTGACTACATATAATGTAGTATAATATAATGTAATATAATGTAATTTAATGGAATAGGCCCGATAAAGAGACATGTCTTATTTTATTATCAACGACTTCCAATTCAAATTTTCAATATTATTGACTGGTTGCAAATTAGCTGCGATAAAAATAGCGGGATGCTAATTTCGGTGCATTAACAAACTACTAATGCAAAGAAACCGAATTTATTTCACAGATCTAATTTCCATAATTCTACGCTCTATATATATTTCTAATAAAATCTTAAATTAAAGTAATAAATAAAGTAATAATAAAAGACGCGCGCGCACGAATATATAATATATCAGCATATGATAGAAGAAATATTTTTAATGATATAATTTCTAACAGAAATTCCTCAACGAAAGCTAATTGCTTCCAATGATCTATTACGTACTGTTTATATTTTCTTAAAAATTTTCAAATTAATGTAATTTAGTATTCTTTGAATGTAACAACCTCTGATTATTTCTATTTATTATTTTTCTTCTAAAACGCACAATGAACACTGCAATAGTAGTAATGGCTGTCACGCAAAGCAGTAAACACACAGCTACATCGACGAGGGATAATTGCCACCAGGCCAAATCCATGGCGGGCGATCGCAAGACATCGTTGCCATATTTAATTATGTATTCGATCCAGTAATTCGCGGTGTCAACAGGGCTCAGCGGCTGATCGAGAAATCTCTGCGACAGATTTCTCATATTCTCTCTAAAAAAACAACGTAAAAAAAGGTCACGTTATCAATAGCGATTAACATATCGAGTCAAGGAAATGCAACGAAACTAAGGCACGCAAATGCAAGATAATGATTAAATATTCACAGCGTGCACTTAAATTAGATAAGAAATAGTGAACTGTGAATAACAAATTCTATCATTTGATCGTACATATCTATAATGCAATAAGCACGAACAATGAAAAATGAACAATAATATGTTGCTGATGGTTGTTGTAATCATTTATATGTATTTTAATATATAAACCAAGAAGTTTTTTCTTACACGAATCGCGGATCTTGCAAGATCGCGTTCAAAGCTGCATCCATGTCTTTCACAGTAACTTTATGGACGTCCAACTTCACAGCGATGTTTTTCGCGACAGACGCATCAATATTCTTAAACTGATCGGCGTAAAGTGGCATGCCGATCATGGGAACACCGCAGGTGATTGCTTCCAGAGTTCCCAGGAGCCCGCCATGAGTGATGAAAGCTTTTATGTTTGGATGTTCTAGAACATTTATATTAAAAGGGTTTTATAATTTCTACAAAATAATCTAGCTAAAGACACAATTTGCGTGTTTCATAAAGTTTACGTGAAATAGTGGTTGCTTATGGAAAATACAAACTGTTTAATATTTCAAAGTTATAATGCCTATGATGGAAATGTATTATAATGTTATTTCGTTTAACTTATTCATCATATAATTGATTAAGTATGAACACTATAGCTCACTTAATACTTTAAGCTGTGGCATCCAAGCGGCCATGTGAATATTTTCGGGTAAGCCAAGCGGCAACTTCTCCGGGTTCCATACCTTCATTAAAACTCGTATCGGTGCTATCTTGCCTAAGGAAGTGTAAAAAACATCTAAAATTTTGCGCGGAAACGTTTCGATCAGCACCATCGAGCCGAAGTTGAAGTACACAAAACCGTCTTTACTATCGTCCATCCACTCCTTCAATTTCTGCAAAGAAAACAATATTAATGGCACTTGCCACCCATGCCAATTATTATTTTCTCATAAATTGTAAAATACAAATTGAATAAAATCGGGGAACAAATAAGCACACAATATTTAGCGGAAGAGCTACATGTTATACGAGCAAAAGTGAAAACTGCTTCAGAGATCAAAAGAATTGCTTTACCTGTGGCAACGGCGAATCGTCATTTCGGATATGGATCCCCCCTACTTGGATGGCAGCAGGTGTCATCGGTTGGACCCCATTCAGAACGATGTGAGAATTGATGAGGATTATTCCCATGTTCATTTTTCGCACGCTCGGCATATTTGGCCCGAAATACTTTCTCACTAAATCATCTTGTGGCTTCGTGTAGCAATTAAAGTACAATTTGAGAAACTGGGTTTTTAGGAAGTTATATGTACGTTGCCAGAAGTTCATAGGAACTTCTAGGCCCATATAATTATTTGGTACAAAGGCCAAGTTCTCAGGCTGTGCGATTAATTGATGAAGCCATGGAAATAGCGTCGTCGTACTGACTCCGATCAGAGGTATATTTAACAAATGGGCGATAGCCGCAAAGCAATGTGCACCGAAGATCTGACAAAACCAGAATAATTTTATGATGAATAAGAGGATCCTGGAGTCGTCTGTATTACCAACGGAATGAGTGAGTTGTTTTAATAGATCTTTTCATTGGTTGCGCAGAATGAAAAATCCTTTTGCACGATATCAAGGAACTAATCTTGTGCTCTGTTTTACTCTTGGTCACGATTTTAGAGATGCACATGTGCTCAAAATTTTTACTCCAATCAAACTTTTTTACTAGACTTCTGAAGTCTCTTTTAAAAGCTTCCTTATATTCTTTCCTTCTCTTTGTCATTAGCTACTCATTTTTTGTACATACAAACTGCACAACTTATATATTATAAGCATATTATCATACGAGGCAAGCCACAAGTCGGTTATAAAACTGTAATTTTCGAAATTTTTTCCGTTTTTAACATTAAGTTCAGGTCATTGACAAATATTTTTATGTGTATTGTAATTGTGGAACAGGATTTGTTGTACATATCAAGGTCATTAGCGCTCCTCTATCCCCTAATCTAAATATTAGGTTGTTCATTAAGTTCTGCGGTTTTCTTGATAGATAGCGTTTGTCCATTGAAAAAGATAGCATGCATCGCCTGAACCGCGGATTGCCGCATACTCCGTGACAGGTTAGACAACGCTTGACATTTCGCCAGAGTCTTTGTTGTGTTTTGACGTGTTGTGTGTACGCACTATTCATTGAAAATGGAGGATCAAAAGGTGCATTTTCGGCACATTTTGCTATTTTTTTTCCGCAAAGGAGGAAAAGCGACGGACGCGCAACGTGAGATATGTGGCGTGTACGGGGACTCGGCCATAAGCGCTGACACTTGTCAGCGTTGGTTTGCGCGCTTTCGTTCCGGAGATGTGAACGTCTCCGATGCTGCTCGCTCCGGTCGTTCATCCACCACTGACGACGACCAAATCGTGGCCGCAATCAAAGCAGACCGACACCTGACGACGCGAGAGATCGCGGAGCGCTTCGACATCGCCCATACAACGGTTGCGCAGCGATTAAAACGGCTTGGGATGTCGAAAAAAGCAGATGTTTGGGTCCCTCACGAACTCACCGAAAAGAACATTTTGGACCGCGTCATGATCTGTGAATCCCTGCTGAAATGGAACTCGCTGGAGGCCTTTCTCAAACGGGTGGTCACGGGAGATGAAAAATGGGTGGTATATAACAACATTCGACGCAAGCGGTCATGGTGCGGTCCGGGTGAGTCGTCACAATCGGTTGCCAAAGCGGATTTGCATCCGATGAAAGTGATGCTGAGTGTGTGATGGGATTGGCGAGGCGTCCTGTACTTCGAGCTGCTTCCGCGCGGTCAGACCATCGACGCCGAGAAGCATTGCGCTCAGTTAGAAAAATTGAAGCAGGCAGTGGCGGAGAAGCGGCCGGAATTGGCGAACAGGAAGGGCGTTGTCTTCCACCACGACAACGCCAAACCACACACTGCTTTGGTGACCAAGAAGAAGTTGAAGCGCTTTGGCTGGGAAGTCATGCAGCACCCACCGTACTCCCCAGACCTTGCGCCGTCGGATTACCATCTGTTCCGGTCACTCCAAAACAATCTCGACGGGCAGCGCTTTAATTCAGTGGACGATATTCAAACGTACTTGAAGGACTTTTTCGCGCAGAAGTCGCGCGACTTCTACAAACGCGGCATTATGTCCCTTCCAGAACGTTGGCAGAAGGTGGTCGATCAAGATGGACAATACATTCTAGATTGAATAAATGTGTAAGTACAATAGATTTATGTTTTAATTTAGGGCAAAAAAACCGCAGAACTTAATGAACAACCTAATAATTACCAATCAAAGATATATGTAAAATAATATTATTTGTGATATATCTCAGAAACTAGAGACGACTCCTACATAGCTGTTAGGTAAAACTTACTTAGAACTTTACCCTTCATAACATATGTCACAATGAAAGAGATTTCTGCGCTGTGTAACCTTTTCTGCATAATTACAGTATATTAAACATTTAATGAGCGAACGTATTCTATTCATTGTTATGCAATTTGCAATACTAAATAATTTTTCTCCCCCATGATAATAATGAGGTAGATTCTTGCTCGCTACATAATTGAAAAGTATTTTACAAGAATATTCACTAGAACAAGTTTTCGTACCTCCATGATCATCGCGTCGTAGGGTGGATCCTTCGGCGGATCGCGCACCAGTTTTTGTATTACCGGATTTCCCAGATGTGCTTCACAAATATCATTACCATAACTTGTCGCGGATGAAGTCCACGGTATCGAGCCTAGTACTTGCACTATGAATTCATATGTCATATTATTCGTGAATGATATAGGCGCTGTCAAGTTTGCAATATCGGTATAGTTTGAATAGGGTTTTTTCTGTGGGAATGGGCTGATTATGTCGACCTGATGTCCTTTACTGATCAAACCCTTCATCAAGCTCTCCGGCAATGCGAAATGGCTCTTGCCGGGAAATGGAAACACTCCGAGAAAGCGATATGCACTGCAAACCAATAGCCACAACAGCAAAGCAAATATCACCGGCAGCATTCGCATTTTTTTATGTTGTGTAAATTTTATTTTAATTCTTAAATTTTTAAATTAGATTTTAAATTTTAAGTTTAGATTTAAAAATTTAATACACATAGGAAAATATTAACAATCACTTGTTTAGAATTTAGTTGGGTGTTTTCTTCTTTTATGCTTATAGTTTTAACTAGCGATATTTTTAATAATATTCATAGGTTCGATCTAATTAAAAATTGAGGAAGTTAATTGACTAGAAGAAGATATATTAAAGCGACGAATACAAGAGCCGAAACTGAACATTCGCGACGGCGACTTGCCGAACTTATTGTTAAGACGGAATAAGACTGCCAAGTCCGTAAATTATTTTGTCTACGCGTATAATGTAGTGAGAGAGTATTATCGCACTATGAGTGAATAGTTCTACAATATTTCAGTTGCTTAACGCGGTTTTCGTATCATTGAACTGTCAGTGCTTATGCTTATTAGAATTATTTGTAACCGTGTTGGTTGATAAACAACGCTAATAGAGGACATTCGATTTAAACATTGCAAATATTATGAGCGTATAAGAACTTAGGATATCCTTATATCACAGTAAAGCATTATCCTTTACTCCAACAAAGAATTTGGAATTATTTTCAGATCTAAAGATTTAAACGTTACAATAGAAAAACATACGTAAGGGATAAAAGATAATTTGGTAAGGCACCATTTAGCCTTGGGCATGCTATATTACCATAACCATAAAAGTAATTGAAGTATAAAGAAGTGCACATTCGTAATTTACGCATAAAAAATTAGCATTTTTCCAGGACGTGTAGGACTTTCTGTAGTATATAAGGAAGCAATGGATCTTTTCTTCCGTCAGGTTTAATTTATCGTATTTTAATAGACGCATAGTGCAAATAATAATTTATTAGAACATGATAAATCTAATGTGCGAGAAAGATATTTCGCCGCTTCACATGCGCCTCACAGCAAAAAACGCTTAACCCGATCATAAGCATCTCAGGGAAACAAAATTAAGAGTGGATGTATAATTTATAATTTTTTATGGATTTACAGCCTTCTTCTGTTTTTTTTCTTCTGTTCTTAAATCTTATTTTTGTTCTGTAAGTATATCTTACTTCTATTCTGTAACTCAAATAGCAAAGTGATATCAGAAGACGACATAATATCGTCTATGTAGCCCAAACCAGAGATCATGTCATTTTAAACAATTACCTCCCTCGATAAATCGGAGCAATCGTAATTGTCACCATCACTTAGCAATATTTTTTGTCACACTGTAACAAGCAAATTTATTATAATTTTTCGTCTGCAGCTTTTTATAAATTACATGGCAATACACACTATTTGCTCCGCATACATTCCATTGTTCTGTGTTATCATCCGAATTTCGAAGTCAAATTTTTGATATTGTCGGCTGGATACAAACGTGCTGCGACAAAATGGCGAAATGCTAATTTTGGCGTTGATAATACAAAGGAAGCGAATTTCTTTTACTGAAAGATTACAATTGCGGTTATTGTTGATTCACGATGACCATTATATTTGAATATTTTCTTGAATTCTATTATTTTACTTTATACGACTCAATGATTGTTAAAATTATAAGAATAAGTAATTTAAGTAAAAGTATATTATTTAGTAGATTTTCCACGCTACTTTGCGCGCAAAAAATGCAGTAAATTCTGCTATACTAAAAACTATTTTAAAAAATCCTATGCCTCCTATAATGTTCCTTGAAATGTTTCAGTACTAACAAATATGACAAGTACTACTATTATACCCTATCTGCTAGAAATTATATTTCTATTTCTCTTTCTGTTAGAAAATATAATTTCTAATAGAAATTCAGTAGCTTAAACTAACTGCTACCATTGAATCATTATGTGTTATATATTTTTTTTCGTAATACTTTTTTAGAATTAATACAATTAAGTAATTATTAAGTATTAATACAATTAAGTAGTTTTCTTCGCATGTAAGAGCTTGCGATGATTTCTATTCATCATTTTCACTATAAAACGCATTATGGACACAGCAACGATAATAATGACTGCCATGCAAAGCAAAAGACACGCGGCCACATCGATCAGGCATATTTGCCACCAGGCCAAATCCATGGCGGGCGATCGCAAGACATCGTCGCCGTATTTAATCACGTATTCGATCCAGTAATTCGCGGTGTCAACAGGACTCAGCGGCTGATCGTGAAATCTCTGCGATAGATTTCTAATGTTCTCCCTAAAATCCAAAGCAGATAACAATCACATTACTAATAGCGATCAAGACATCAAGTCAAAGTAAAAATGATGGAAACAAGGCACATGAATGCAACATAATGATAAAATATGTACGCACTTAAATTAGACAAGAAATAATGAACTATGAATAGCAAATTCTATCATTTGATCGTATCACATATCTATAATGCAATAAACACGATGTAAAATGAACAATAATATGCTGCTCACAAATTATTGTAATTATTTGTATGTATGCTACTACATAAGATAATAAGATAATACTCTCTTACATGTATCGCGGATCGTGCAAGATTGCATTCAATGCTGAATCCATGTCTTCCTCAGCCATCTTTTGAATGTCCAGTTTTACAGCGATGTTTCTCGCAATGGACGCGTCGACGTTTTTAAACTGATCGGCATAAAGTGGCATGCCGATCATGGGCACACCATTGGCGATCGCTTCCAGAATGCTCAGAATCCCGCCGTGAGTGATGAAGGCTCTTATGTTTGGATGTTCTAGGACATTGAATTTGTATTAGACAGTTTTACACTTTTCCAAAATTAATTCTAGCAAAAGACATAATATTTCCGTGATTGATAAAATTTATATGTAGCGATGATTGCATGTGGCACGTCCAAAAAGTTTTAATATTGCAAATTCAAATGCCTTTATAATGTATGTTTGTGTGAAATTACATTATAAGTTTATTCTGTTTAATTAACATAGTATGTAATTGATTAAGTAAGAACAATGTGACTCACTTAATACTTTAAGTTGCGGTACCCAAGAGAATGTGTAAACATTTTCGGGTAAGCCAGGCGGCAATTTCTCCGGATTCGGTACCTTCAGTAAAACCCGCATAGGTGCTATCTTGCTTAAGGAGGTATAAAAGACATTTAAAATTTTGCGTGGAAACGTTTCGATGAGAACCATCGAGCCGAAGGTGAAGTACACAAAACCGTCTTTACTATCGTCTATCCATTTCTTTAATTCCTGCAAAGAAAGACTTATTAAATACTCTTGCAGATCGTGCCAATTATTTTCTCCTCACAAGGTGAAACGGAAACTGAAGAAAATCATGGAACAATTAAGCACCAGATATTTAACGGACCGTCCACTCTGTTTCGTAAGAGACATCAGTTAGGAAATTAATGAAACAAAATTAAATACATTGAAACTGGAAACTTATACAAATTGCACTAAAAGTTTTCGCAATCTTCTGGTTTTCTTCCTCTTCTATTTCCTAATGCAAATTATGCGAATCGCATACATTTTGCGGAATAGGTTGACTCACTCTATGATAATTTTATCCTTATATTGCAGAGCAGTGTCATTGATATTTGTGAGGAGCATGAGAGAGAAGAATACAAGAGATTGCCGAGTGTCATTCAATAGTTTCGATAGCGGTATCACGTAAAAGAGCAAAAATGAAAACGGCATCTAACCAAAGATATTGAAAGGATTTTCATACATGCGGCAACGGTAAATCATTCTCTCGGATATGAATTCCGCCTATTTGGACGACAGCAGGTGTCATCGGTTGAATTTCACTAAGTGTGATATGAGAGTTGACGAGCAATAGCGCCAGCTTTATTTTCCGCACGCTCGGCAGGTTCGGCCCGAAATACTTCCTCACTAAATCGTCCTGCGATCTCGAGAGATAGTTGAAGTACGCCTTGTAGTAGAGAAAGGAGAAGACATTGTATGTACGTTGCCACAAATTCATAGGAAATTCCACATTCATAAAATTATTCGGCACGAAGGCCAGGTTCTCGGGCTGAGCGATTAATTCATTAAGCCATGGATAAAGCGTTGTCGTGCTGACTCCGATCAGGGGTATATTTAGCAAATGGGCGATGGCTGCAAAGCAGTGTGCCCCGAATACCTGATATTAACAGAATAAATGTATGTTAGCGAGTAATCTGAGATACTTTAATTGTTTTTGCAAGTTAGTAGTACTGTTAAGCTAACAATCAGTATCGAGAATTTATAAATTGTGATACAGATTCAGCGATATTCGCCGGAAAAATGTCAGTAAAGTGCGTGTATTCCAGAAACAAAAAAGATATCCAGTACGTCAATTTACATCAGAAGTAACATTTTACATCAAATATATGGAAAAACATATTATACAGTTAAAGAATATTTTTCATTAGCAATTGAAGAAAACCATTTTTTTTTCTACGGTGAAAATATGGCTGATTGTTGCTCACTACAAAATTCAAAAGTATTTTGTGAGAATATACACCAAACTATTGTTTCGTACCTCCATAATCATTGCATCGTAGGGTGGATCCTTTGGCGGATCGCGCACCAGTTTTTGTATTACCGGATTCCCCAGATGGGCTTCACAAATATTACTACCAAATAATGTCGCAAAAATTTTCGGATTCGAGCCCGCTAGTACTTGCACAAATTCATATGTTACATTATTTACATATTCCTCAGTTGCCCATTTTGCAATATCAGTGTAGTTCGGATAAGGTTTTTTCTGTGGATACGGACTAATTACGTCGATCTGATGACCTTTATTGGCCAAACCCTTCATCAGGCTCTCCAGCATAATATAATGGCTCTGGCTTAGTGGCGGTACTACTACAAGAAAGCGATGTGCAGTACAAAGCAATAGCCACAACAGTGAAACAAGTATCATTGGCAGCACCCGCATCTTTTGGTTTTGTTGGAAATAAGCGTGCCAATAGTGATTGAACAAAAGACCATTTATTGGTAACACAAACTGATAATTAGACAAACGGAATATAATTCGGATTTGACACACATGGAAGTCTGTGATCTCGAATTTTGAATTTATTGGACTGCTGTCGAGTATTTTGTCAATTTTTCCAAATAGTTTTTTATTTTTGGTATATTTAGATGTTCGTCGTAATTCTTAAATATAAAAAATAATTAAATAAAAAAGTATATTGTGAAATAGTAAACATAAGACCGAATCTAAGCAATTACGACGGCAACATGCCCCAGACTTAACACACAATGACACTGTCATGTCCGCGATTCATTTGTCCCATATATAACGTACTGCATTTCGTGAAGAGGGTTTTATCACAATTGTGCAACGATGGACATACAATATTTAAGCTGCATATTTTCCTTGTTTTCCCTGTTTGTCTTTATACTTGTTTGCTAACATTATTGGCAGTCGTTTTCCTTAGTTGGTAAGTACTTACATATATCTAATAGATCGTTCGGTTATGATATTGCAAGTGTGAGCGCATAAAAATGGAAAAACATTAGTACCTGTCTTATTTCTATAAGTTTTAAAATTATTAGAAATTCTTGATGATGACGAAGATGATGACGGAGGATACAATTGAAAATTGAAATATTTACTGAATGTTTTCTAAATTGCCGATATCTCAATTGAAAAATTTGAGAAAAATTTATATCAACGTTACAGCATGGCAATATAGTACACAATGTTAAACAACATCAATCACAATATGCAGCCACAAGCAGTAATCTGTAAACTTTGCTTCGTAAGATTATGTATTATAGATCCTATGGATATTGTATGCAGTTATATGTATCGCACTAAAAGAGATTATGTCATCTTAAATTAACTCCCACAGTTAATTACCTCGATTTGTTTGGAGTAATCATAATTGTAATCATCATTAACCAATCATCATTCACGTTTTCTCGTTACAGTATAGACATGCAAAATTATTAATGACAAAAATATTAGTTTTTTATCCAATGCTCCAATCCAATACTTTATGTAGCAACACATGTTATGTTTGTTAAAAACATATGTCCCATTTTAACGCGTTATCATCGAATTTCGAAGTCAAATTTCAATATTGATGGCTGTAAACGAGCTGCGATAATATACTTACATGCAAATACTGACGCATTGACGCAAACTATTACTTCAAAAAACGTTATTTCATTTCATTTCAGGTATTACAATAATGAAAGTCGTATTGAGTCACGACAATCATTTTATTTGAAGTATTACTGGAATTCCATTATTTTTTTCCACACTACTTATTGTTTGTTTATCTTTATTGTTATAAAATTTACTCGTCTGTTTTATTTTGAATCTTTTCAGGATATTTGTTAAAACTGCATGTTATAACACGTATTAAATTCAACATTTGCAAAACATGTATAAATAAAAGTACTGTTCATTAGAGTATCGCTACTTTACGTGTCGAGAATGCAGACGTTCTACTAGAGTGAAAAATATTTGAAAACTTTGAGCTTACGTAATTTTCTAATACTTTTGTGTTTTTGTAAATATATATATTATATTAGGTTATATTAGCACATAATGGAACAAATAGTTCTAATAGTATAATTTCCAACACAAATCCCTCAGCTAAAGTTTAATTTTTTCCCATGAATCATTACATGATATTGTTTCTTTTATTCTAATACTTCTCTCGAAGTAACGTAACTAATTAGTCTTCTTCGACTGTAACAATCTGTGATGATTTCTATTTATCATCTTCATCATGAAACGTACGATGAACATCGCAAGAGTAATAATGGCTGCCACGCAAATCAAAAGATATGCAGCCACATCGATGAGGTATATTTGCCACCAGGCCAAATCCATTGCGGGCGATCGCAAGACATCGTCGCCGTATTTAATTACGTATTCGATCCAGTAATTTGCGGTATTAATAGGGCGTAGCGGTTGATCATGGAATCTTTGCGACAGATTTCTCATGTTCTCCCTAAAAAGCAAAGAAGAATCACATTACTGATAGCAATCAGGAGGTCGAGAAAAGACAAAGCGATGAAAACAGGACACACGAAAGTAAAATAAAATATGTGCGCATTTACATTAGACGAAAAATAGTGAACTGCAGATATCTGTAAA
The DNA here is from genome assembly GCF_003672135.1 of Ooceraea biroi. NCBI lineage: Eukaryota > Metazoa > Arthropoda > Insecta > Hymenoptera > Formicidae > Ooceraea > Ooceraea biroi. The sequence continues at coordinate 15,680,408 of NC_039506.1, read as the reverse complement.
TTTGTAAAACGTACTGTAAATCGTACCATTTGATCCTTCATATTTATAATGTAAAAAGCGCGAGATGTACAATTCATAATAATATGTTGCTGACAAGTTGTCGTACCTTTTTTTATGTATGCTAATATATAAAATAATAAGTTTTCTCTTACAAGTATCGCGGATTGTGCAAGATAACGTTCAAAGCTGCATCCATGTCTTCCTCAGTCATCTTATGGACGTCTAGTTTCACAGCGATCTTTCTTGCGACGGATGCGTCGACGTTTTTAAACTGATCGGCGTAAAGTGGCATGCCGATCATGGGCACACCATAGGCGATCGCTTCCAGAGTGCTCAGAAGCCCGCCGTGAGTGATGAAGGCTCTTATGTTTGGATGTTCTAGAACATTGAATTTGTATTAGACGGTTTTGCACTTTTCCGAAATTAATTCTAGCAATATAATATTTTCGTGATTGATAAAATTTATATGTAGCGATGATTGTATATGGCAAGTCCAAAAATGTTTAATATTGCACATTTATAATTCTTTTATAATGTATCTTCGTGTAAGATTACATTATAATTTTATTCCGTTTACTTTTATAATTTTTTCAGTATAAACGATGTAACTTACTTAATACTTTAAGCTGCGGTATCCAAGAGAATGTGTAAACATTTTCGGGTAAGCCAGGCGGCAATTTCTCCGGATTCGGTACCTTCAGTAAAACCCGCATAGGTGCTACCTTGCCCAAGGAGGCGTAAAAGACATTTAAAATTTTGCACGGAAACGTTTCGATGAGAACCATCGAGCCAAAGGTGAAGTATACAAAACCGTCTTTACTATCGTCCATCCATTTCTTAAAGTTCTGCAAAGAATGACTTATTAAATATTTTTGCAGCTCATGACAATTGTTTTCTTGCAAAAGTTTAAACGAAAAGTTAAGAAAATCAAGGAACAATTAAGCATAAGATATTTAACGGAATGATCATTCTGTTTCGTAAGAGACATCAGTTGAAAAATGAATGAAACAAAATTAAATACACACTGAAACTAGAAAATGATAAAGAAGTATTTGCAATCTCTTGTTTTCGTTTCTCTTCCATTTTCCACATGCAAATCATGCAGAACCGCAAAATATTTTGCGGAATGGATTGAGTCATTTTATGATAATTTTATTCTTGTACTGCAGAACAATGTCATTAATATTTATGAGGAGCGCGAGAAAGAAGAGGACAAGAAGTTGCCAAGTATCATTCAACAGTTTCGTTTGCGATAACACGTAGGAGAGCAAAAGTGGAAATGGGCATCACTCAGATATCGGAAGGATTTTCATACGTGTGGCACTGGCGAATCGTCCTCTCGGATATGGATTCCGCCTACTTGGACGGCGGCAGGTGTCATCGGTTGAATCTCATTCAGAACGATGTGAGAGTTGATGAGAATCAGCGCCGGGTTCATATTCCTCACGCTCGGCAGGTTCGGCCCGAAATACTTCCTCACTAAATCGTCCTGCGATCTCGAGAGATAGTTGAAGTACAACTTGCAGTAGAGAAAGGAGAAGACGTTGTTCGTACGTTGCCACAAGTTCATGGGAAACTCCACATTCAGACAATTATTCGGCACGAAGGCCAGGTTCTCGGGCTGAGCGATTAATTCATTAAGCCATGGATAAAGCGTTGTCGTGCTGACTCCGATCAGGGGTATATTTAGCAAATGGGCGATGGCTGCAAAGCAGTGTGCCCCGAATACCTGATATTAACAGAATAAATGTATGTTAGCGAGTAATCTGAGATACTTTAGTTGTTTTTGCAAGTTAGTAGTACTGTTAAGCTAACAATCAGTATCGAGAATTTATAAATTGTGATACAGATTCATCGATATTCGTCGGAAAATTATTTATTAAATAAAATAAAAAATTATTTTATTATTATATTGTATTATATACATTTAAAGAGTAAACGTTTTTTTCATTAGCAATTGGAAGGACCATTGCTTTTCTTTACAGTGAAAATTCAGTTGATTTTTGCTCACTACAAAATTCAAAAGTATTTCGTGAGAATATACACCAAAATAAATATTTTGTACCTCCATAATCATTGCGTCATAGGGTAGATGCTTCGGCGGATCGCGCACCAGTTTTCGTATTACCGGATTTCCCAGATGGACTTCACACATATTGTTACCAAAGATTGTCGCGATATTTTTTACTGAATTCGAACCCCCTAGTATTTGCACTAATTCATATGTCATATTTATATCTGCCTCACGCGTTGCCCATTTTGCGATATCAGTGTAGTTCGGATAAGGTTTTTTCTGTGGATACGGACTAATTACGTCGATCTGATGACCTTTATCGGCCAAACCTTTCAACAGGCTCTGCAGTACTTTAAAGTGACTCTGGCCTACTGGCGGAAATACTACAAGAAATCGATGTGCACTACAAAGCAACCACAACAACGAAACAAGTATCACCGGCAGCACCCGCATGTTTGTTTTTAACTCTGTTGCGTAAATTCGGATTTGACACACATAGAAGACTGATGGCCACGTTTTTTGAATTTATTTGGATTCTGCTGTCTTTTATTTTGTATTAGTTTTCTTAATTATTTTTCAGTTTTGGTAATATTCAGATGTTCGACGTAATTCTTTAATATAAAAAATACTTCAATGAAAAAGTATATTGTAAAATATTAAATAAGTCAAAGCTGAGCAATTACGGCAACATGCGCCTGACTTAAGACGGAATAAGACTGTCATGTCCGCGATTCACTTGTCCTACCTATATAACGTGACTGAATAATATAGTGAAGAGAGTTTTATCACAATTATGCACCGATGGATATACAATGTGTCAGCATTAGTTTTCCATGTTTTTACGCTGTTTTTGCGCTGCTTTAAGGTTCTTTGTTACCATTATTGGCAGTCGTTCGCTTTTGCTGGTAAGCACGCACATATCTAATAGATCGTTCGGTTAAGATATTGCAAATGTGAGAGAATAAAAATGGAAAATTCCAAAGCATTAGTACGTGTCTTATTTCTGCAAGGTTAACAATTATTACACATTTGTGACGGTGACGAAGATTATGACGGAGGTTACTATGTGCAACTGGAAATTGGAATATTTCTTAAAGTTTCTTTTTTCTAAATGGCCGATATCTCAATTGAAAAATTTAATGGAAGAAGTTATACTAACGTTAAAATGGAGCAACGTAGTACGCAAACATAAATCACAATATACAGTCGCAAGGAATAATTTGTAAACTGTGTTAACATTTTATTATAGATCCTGCGGATTTTGTATGCAGGTATATGTAACGCACTAAAATAAATTATGTCACCTTAAATAATTATATCTCTTAAGAAATTGTTTGGAGCAATTATAATTGTCATTATTATTTATCAACGCTTTCTCAGCAGACATGCAAATTTATTGAACACAGTTTTCGTCAAATGCAAGTTTTTATAATAAATTATATGTATACATTATGCAACACACACTGTTTGCTGCATTTTAATACATTACCATTGAATTTCGGTGTCGAAGTTTTGATATCGATGACTGGCTGCAAGCGAGCAATGATAATGTATTTACATGCAAATGTTTACGTATTGACAAAATATAATTGCAAACAACGCCATTTTATTTGATTACAGGTATTATAACAACACCTACATTACGAATATAACGAAATTCTTATTAATTCATAATAACTATTTTATTTAAAGTTTATTAGAATTCTATTATTTTATTTCATATACATTATTGCTTTTTATATAAAAATTACTTGTCCGTTTTATTTTGAACGTTATCAGGATATTTTATTTGTTAAAACTACATGTAATAACATGTATCAAATTCTACATTTGTCAAATACGTATAAATAACTGTACCGATGTTTATTAGATTATTGCTAATTTACATGTCGAGAAGACAAAACGTTCTATTAGAGTGAAAAACATTTGAAAAATTTGTGCTGTTCTAATTTTCTATTACTTTTGTATTTTTGTAAAGGTATATATTATATTATATGAACATATGATGACTGACATTTTTCTACTAATATAATTTATACGCGAAATCTCTCAGCTGTACCTTAATTGCATCCCATGAATCATGACATGTTGTTTCTTTTTTAAAAATATTTCTCTCGCATTAAAGCAACTAATTAGTCTTCTTCGAATGTAACAACCTGTGCTGATTTCTATTTATCATCTTCATCACAAAACGTACGATGAACACCGCAAGTGTAATAATGGCTGCCGCGCAAAGCAGAAAACACACAGCCACGTCGACGAGGGATAATTGCCACCAGGCCAAATCCATGGCCGGTGATCGCAAGACATCGTCGCCGTATTTAATTACATATTCGATCCAGTAAGTTGCGGTGTCAACAGGACTCAGCGGCTGATCGTGAAATCTCTGTGACAAATGTCTAATGTTCTCCCTAAACAGAAGGATCACATTACTGATAGCAATCAGAAGATCGAGAAAAGACAAAGTGACGACAAGACACGCGAATGCAAGATAATGATAAAATATACCCGAACTTAACTTACAAGTTAGACAAGAAATAACGAACTGTGAATACCAAATCGTACAATTTGATCCTTCATACTTTTAATGTAAGAAGCGCGAGATATAAAATTAAAAATATGTTGCTGACAAATTGTCGTAACTGTGTTTATGTATGCTAATACATAAAATAGTAAGTACTCTCTTACTTGTATCGCGGATCGTGCAAGATTGCATTCAAAGCTGCATCCATGTTTTGCTCAGTTATATTATGGACGTCCAGTTTCACAGCGACGTTTCTCGTGACGCATGCTTCCATGTTCTTAAACTGATCGATGAATAGTGGGATGCCGATCATGGGCACACCGTAGAAGATCGCTTCCAGAGTGCCCAGAATCCCACCGTGAGTGATGAAGGCTCTTATGTTTGGATGTTCTAGGACATTTATACTTAGATTTATATTTAGACGGTCTTTGTACTTTCTACTAAACAATCTGGCCAAATGCACAATTTGCGTGTTTCATAAATTGTATGTGAAACAGTAGTTGCATGTGGGAAGTTTAGAAAGATATAATATATATAATATAGAAAACTTTTAATATATATATATAAGATTATATATATATAATATATAATATAATATTATATATATATATAAGATTACATCATAATTTTGTTTTATTTACTTAATACAATACATAAGTGATTAAATATGAATAACATGGATGTGACTCACTTAATACTTTAAGTTGCGGCATCCAAGCAGACGTGTGGATATTTTTAGGTAAGTCAGGTGGCAACTTCTTCGGGTTCCATACCTTAATTAAAACCCGTATCGGTGCTATTTTGCCTAAGGAAGTGTAAAAGACATCTAAAATTTTGCGCGGAAACGTTTCGATCAGCACCATCGAACCGAAGCTGAAGAACACAAAACCCTCTTTACTATCGTCCATCCATTTCCTTAAGTCCTGTAAAAAAAGGATTAAATGCTCTTGCGACTCATGCCAATTGTTATTCTTCTCACAGTTTAAACCTTAGAACATATATATAACATGTATATATGTTCTAAGGTTTAAACAAAAATTGAAGAAAACCATGGAACAATTAGGCACAAGATATTTAACGGAACGGCCATTCTGATTTGTAAGAGACATCAGTTGGAAAATGAATGAAACAAAATTAAGTGCACACTGGACCTGGAAAATGATAAAAATCGCGCTGCAAGTTTTCACTATCTCTTAGTTTCCTTCCTCTTCTATTCTTTTTCAAATGCAAATCATTAGTCATAAACATTTTGCGGAATAGGTTGACTCACTTAATGACAATTGTATCCTTGTATTGCAGAGCAGTATTATTGATATTTGTAAATTATTTAATATTTGTTGATGTAAGAAGCATGAGAGAGAAGAGAACAAGAGATTGCGAGTGTCATTCAATAGTTCTATTAGCGGTAACGCGCAGAGTAAAAATAAAAACGACATCACTCAGGTATCGGAAGGATTTTCATACGTGAGGCACTGGCGAATCGTCCTCTCGGATATGGATTCCGCCTACTTGAACGACGGCAGGTGTCATCGACTGGATCCCATTCAGAATGATGTGAGAGTTGACGAGGATCAGCGACAAATTCATCTTATGTACGCTTGGTAACTTTGGACCGAGGTATTTTCTCACTATATCGTCTTGTGATCGCGTGAGATAGTTGAAGTACAACTTGGAGTAGAGGGTATTTAAGACATTGTATGTACGCTGCCAAAAGTTCATGGGAACTCTCAAGTTTACATAGCTGTTCGGCACGAAGGCCAAGTTCTCGGGCTGAGCGATTAAGTCATTAAGCCATGGATACATCGACGTCGAGCTGACTCCGATCAGAGGTATATTTAATAATTCGGCGATGGCCGCGAAGCAATGCGCACTGAATACCTGATATTAACATAATAAATTTATGGTAGTGAGTAATCTGAGACACTTTAGTTGTTTTTGCAAGTTAGTAATACTGTTAAGCTAACAATCAGTGTCGAGAATTTATAAAATGATGATACAGGTTCAACGATATTTGCCGGAAAAATGTCAGTGAAGTGCATGCATTCCAAGAACGGGGGTCCAGTATATCAGTTTACATTAAATAGAGAACTAACGGTTTATTTCAACTATAAGAAGAAAACGTACAGTTAAAGAGTGAACATATTTTTTTCATTATTACGCGCAATTGGAAGAACCATTGGGTTTCTCTACAGTGAAAATTAGATTGCTTGTTGCTTACTACAAAAGTGAAAAGTATTTTGTTATAATATACACCAAACTATTGTTTCGTACCTCCATAATCATCGCGTCATAGGGTGGATCCTGTGGCGGATAGCGTACCAGTTTTTGTATTACCGAATTTCCCAGCCAGGCTTCACAAACATAATTACCAAATTTTGTCGCGATAATGTTTGTTGGATTCGGGCCCGCTGCTTGTCGCAGAAATTCATATGTCATATTGTTCAAGAAGAATTGAGGCAGTGGCAATTTTGCGATATCGGTATAGTTAGGATAGGGTTTTTTCTGTGGATTCGAACTGATTATGTCGACTTGATGCCCTTTATCGGCTAAGCCCTTCATCACGGTCTCCAGGATGACAAAGCGGCTCCTGGTTGTTTGCGGAAACACCCCAAGAAAACGATATGCACTGCACATTAGCCACGACAGCGACACAAGTATGATCGGCAGCACCCGCATTTTGTGTTTTTATGAACTCTGTTACGTAAATTCGGAATTGACACACATGGGAGACTGATGATCGCGAGTTTTGAATTTGTTTGAATTTTGCAGTTTTTTATTTTGTATTAATTTTTTTAATTGTCCCTTGTTTTTCTTAATATTTTGATGGTCGAACTAACATGGCAATATAAAAAATTAATTAAATAAAAAAAGATTTATTGAAAATTGCAATATGGTGAATATAAAGCTGAAGCTGAGCAAACACGACGACACATACGCCAGACTTAAGACGGAATGACATTGTATTGACTGTAATTCATTGGTCCTACGTGTATAACTTGATTACATGCATGACGTAGTAAAGAAGGCTTATCGCAATCGTATGCAACGATGGACATTCAATAATTAAGTTGCATTTGTTTTCTCTGTTTTTGCACTGTTGGTCTTTATGCTTCTTTGTTACTTTTGTTGATTGTTGGCAATCGTTCGCTTTTACGAAGCACTCACATATAGGTATAACATTTGCATTTGTGCGCCATTGCCGCTTGTAACAAACTACCGCCCCGCGCGCCTAGCAACCACGATCGCTAGGCGGTCACATCTCGCCGCGCGCTTACATTTGGCGGTAGGCCGGCTTAATGTGATAATTTTTAATAATTAATTACTCGATAATTATTGCGAAAATTGCAAAGTGGTACAGGACTTTTCTTTTCAGTTCACTGTGCTCTACCAGCTCACGAGCGTTGGTCCGCTTCATGCCGGACACCCTGTATAATAGATCGTTCGATTAGGTTGCACGTGTGAGTACATAAAAATGGAAAATATTAAAATATTAGTATCTGTCTTATTTCTACAGGTTTAAACTTATTACAAATTCTTGATGATGACGAAGATGATGACGGAGGATACTATATGCAACTGGAAATTGGAATACTTCTTTTTGCTAAAAGGCCGATATCACAGTTGAAAAATTCAATGGAAGAAGTTATACTAACGTTAAAATGGAGCAACGTAGTACGCAACGTTGAACATAAATCACAATATATGTAGTCGCAAGGAACAATTTGTAAAATCTGTTAACATTTTGTTAACAGAACCACCGGATTTTGTATGCAGATATGTGCATCGCGCTAAAAGAGATTATGTCACCTTAAACAATTATCTCTCATAACTAACTGTTTGAGGCAATTGTACTTGTTATTATTATTTATTTATCAACGCAATCTCGGCAGACAGGCAGAATTATTACTATCAGTTTTTCGTCAAATGCAAGTTTTTATAAATTATGTGTATACATTATGCATCGTATAAATTATGCGACACACAGTTTGCTCAGTAAAAAGATATGCTGCATTTGATATGCGTTAGCATTGAATTTCGGTGTCAAAGTTTTGCTGGCTGTAAATATATACTGCGATAATGTATTTACATGCAACTGCTGACGCGTTGACAAATTATTATTGCAAAGAACGCCATTTCATATGATTACAGGTATTACAACGATATTTACATAACGAATATAACGAAATTCTTATTAATTCACAATAATTATTTTATTTGAAGTTTTATTAGAATTCTATGATTTTATTTCATATATATTATTGCTTATTTTTGTACATAAAATTTAATTGTCCGTTTTATTTTGAACGTTATCAGGATATTTTATTTATTAAAACTATATTATTATAGTAATACATTATATTAATACGTGTAATAACATGTATTAAATTCTACATTTGCAAAGCACGTATAAATAAAAGTACCGTTTATTAGATTATTGCTACTTCACATGTCGGGAAGGCAAAACATTCTACTAGAGTGAAAAACATTTAAAACAATTAGTGCTTTTGAAATTTTCTACTACTTTTGTATTTTTGCAAAAGTATATATTATATTATATGAACATATTGCTAGGACACATTTTTCTACTACTATAATTTCTAAACTCACTCAGCTGAAATGTAATTGCTTTCAATGCATCATGACATGTTGTTTCTTTTTTTCTAATATTTCTCTCGAAATAACGCAACTAATTAGTCTTCTTCGACTGTAACAATCTGTGTTGATTTCTATTTATCATCTTCATCACAAAACGTACGATGAACACCGCAAGAGTAATAATGGCTGCCGCGCAAAGCAACAGACACGCGGCCACATCGATGAGGTATATTTGCCACCAGGCCAAATCCATTGCGGGCGATCGCAAGACATCGTCGCCGTATTTAATCACATATTCGATCCAGTAAGTTGCGGTGTCAATAGGGCTCAGCGGCTGATCGTGAAATCTCTGTGACAAATGTCTAATGTTCTCCCTAAAAAGCAAAGAAGGATCACATTATTGATAGCAATCAGAAGATCGAGAAAAGACAAAGTGACGACAAGACACGCGAATGCAAGATAATGATAAAATATGCTCGAACTTAAATTAGACAAAAACTAGTGAACTGTGTATAGCAAATTATACAATTTGATTCTTCATACTCAGAATGTAAGAAGCGCGAGATATAAAATTAGTAATAATATGTTGCTGACAAGTTGTCGTACCTGTTTCTATGTTTGCTAATACATAAAATAATAAGTACTCTCTTACATGTATCGCGGATCGTGCAAGATAACGTTCAAGGCTGCATCCATGTCTTCCTCAGTCATCTTTTGGACGTCTAGTTTCACAGCGATCTTTCTTGCGACGGACGCGTCGACGTTACTAAACTGATCGGCGAATAGTGGAATGCCAATCATGGGAACACCATAAGCGATCGCTTCCAGAGTGCCCAAAAGCCCGCCGTGATTGATGAAGGCTCTTATGTTTGGATGTTCTAGAACATTTATACTTAGATTTATATTTAGACGGTCTTTGTACTAAACAATCTGACTAAAGCACAATTTGCGCATTTCACAACCTTTGTGAAATAGTAATTGCGTGTGGCAAGTTTAACAATTTATAGTGTATATGATATTGCATTATATGGGCTTGGTTTCTTTAATTAATATATATACATAATTGACGAAATATAAATGATGTGAATTACTTAATACTTTAAGTTGCGGCATCCAAGCAGACGTGTGGATATTTTTAGGTAAGTCAGGTGGCAACTTCTCCGGGTTCCATACCTTAATTAAAACCCGTATCGGTGCTATTTTGCCTAAGGAAGTGTAAAAGACATCTAAAATTTTGCGCGGAAACGTTTCGATCAGCACCATCGAACCGAAGCTGAAGAACACAAAACCCTCTTTACTATCGTCCATCCATTTCCTTAAGTCCTTTAAAAAAAAGGATTAAATGCTCTTGCGTCTCATGTCAATTGCTTTATCCTCACAGTTTAAAAATTAAAGAACTAACGAAAACTAATGGAACAATTAAGCACAAGATATTTAACAGAACGGCTATTCTGTGATTCGTAAAAGACATCATATGGAAGATGAATAAATCAAAATTAAGTGCATACTGGAAGTGGAAAATGATAAAAATCGCGCTGCAAATTTTCGCGATCCCTTCGATTTTGTGCCTCTTCTATTTTCCAAATATAAATTACGTGAGCCTCAAAACATTTCGAGGAATAGATTGACCCATGTTAATTTTATCCTTGATTTGCAGAGCAGTGTCATTGTTAATCATTAATTTGCGAGAAGTGAGAGAGAAGTAGACAAGGGTGTTATCAAAGCTTGCCGAGTGTTATCTAATAATTTCATTAGTGATAATGTGTAGGCGAGCAGAAGTCACAACTACAAATGTCGAGAGGATTTTCATACATGCGGTAACGGTGAATCGTCCTCTCGGATATGGATTCCGCCTACTGGGACGAGAGCAGGTGTCATCGGTTGGATCCCATTCACAGCGGTGTGAGAGTTAATGAGGATCAGTGCCACGTTCATATTCCGGATGCTAGGCAGGTTCGGCCCGAAGTACCTCCTCACTATATCGTCTTGTGGTCTCGTGAGATAGTTGAAATACAACTTGCAATAGAGAAAGGAGAAGACATTGTATGTACGTTGCCACAAATTCATGGGAACTTGCAAATTTATACAACTGCTCGGCGTGAAGGCCAGATTCTCGGGCTGAGCGATTAATTCATGAAGCCATGGAAACATCGACGTTGTGCTGACTCCAATCAGAGGTATATTTATAAAATTGGAGATGGCGGCAAAGCAATGTGCACCGAATACCTGATATATACAAAATAAATTTAAGTTAGCGGGCTATCTGAGAAACATTAGGTGGTTTTGCAAATTAAAATAACTACTAAACTAACAATCGGTTCGGCAATTTATAAATTCTAATACAGATTCAATATTCGCCGGATATTCCCCGGAAAAACGTCAGTGAAATCCATACATTTCAAAATCAGGGGTCCAGTATATCAATTAACATCTGAAGTAACGTTTTATGTCAGCTATATGAAAAAAAAACATATTATACAAATAAAGGATGGACATATTTCTTTCATTGTTACACAATTGGAAGAACCATTGTTTTTCTGTACGATAATAATTTGTTGCTCACTACAAAACTGAAAAGTATTTTGTGAGAATATACATCAAAATATCGTACCTCCATAATCATCGCGTCGTAGGGTGGATCCTTTGGCGAATCGCGCACCAGTTTTTGTATTACCGGATTCCCCAGATGGGCTTCACAAATATCATTACCAAATACTGTCGCAATACTTTTTCCTATATTCGAGCTCGCAAGTACTTGCAGCATAAATTCATATGTCACATTGTTCAATACTGATAAATGGACTGGCAATGTTGCGATATCGGTATAATTCGGGTAGGGTTTCTTCTGTGGGAACGAACTGATTACGTCAATCTGATGTCCTTTATCGGCCAAACCCTTCATCAAGCCTTCCAGCACAGTAAAGTGACTCTTGCCTTTATACGGATACACCGCAAGAAAACGATATGCACTGCAAACCAACAGCCACGACAGCGACACAAGTATCATCGGCAGCACCCGCATATTTTGTTTTTATGAATTCTGTTGCGTAAATTCGGACTAAGGGTGGGTTTTCCGAAATTCCACCCCTAACGGGTGAGAAGGGGTAAAATGTGTTTTTATTTAATTCTACACATAATATCGCGGGCGAAGCCCGCGGACAGAGGTTGCTAGTAATTAAACAAAATAATTTAAAAAATATATTAACAATTACAAAATGGTCAATATAAAGTGTAATCACCACGACACCATGCGCCAGACTTAAGACGGAATGACACTGAAATGGCTACAATTCATTCGCCCTACACGTATAACGTGACTACATACATGTACTACAGAAGTTTTATCGCAATCGTATGCAACGATGGACAAACAATAATTAAAGTGGCATTCATTTTCCATGTTTTTGCGTTGTTCGCCTTGATGTTCTTTGTTAACATTGGTGGCAATCGTTCGCTTTTGGTGCTTTCACGTATCTAATAAATCGTTCGGTTATGACATTGCAAATGTCGCATGAGCGCATAAAGCTGGAAAAGATTAAACATTAGTATTTTTCTAAGTTTTACATGAGGTTTAGAATCATTACAATTTCTTAAAATGACGAAGAAACAGTAAAGTGACTCTTGCCTTTATACGGAAACAAAGAAAACGATATGCACTTCAAACCAACAGCCACGACAGCGATACAAGTATCACCGGCAGCACTCGCATATTTTGTTTTTATGAATTCTGTTGCGTAAATTCGGATTTGACGCATATCGGAAACCGATGATCTCGAGTTTGAATTTGTTTGAATTCTGATATCTTTTATTTTGTATTAATTGTCTTAATTGTTTTTCATTTTTCTTAATACTTTGATGTGCCCTAATATGGCAATATAAAAAGTAATTAAATGAAAAATTATATTGTAAAATAGTAAACATGAAACCGAATCTAAGTAATCACGACGGCAACATGCGCCAAACTTAACACAAAATGACACTGTCATGTCCGTGATTCAGTTGTCCCATATATAACGTGACTGCATTTCGTGAAGAGGGTTTTATCACAATTGTGCAACGATGGACATACAATATTTAAGCTGCATATTTTCCTTGTTTTCCCTGTTTATCTTTATACTTGTTTGCTAACATTGTTGACAATCGGTTTCCTTAGTCAGTAAGTACTTACATATCTAATACATCATGAATGACACTTTACAGACTGCAATTCATTGGTCCAACATGTATAACTTGTCTTCATGCATGCTGTAGTGAAGAAGGATTATCGCAAACCTATGCAACGATGGACATACAATACTTAAGTTGCATTCATTTTCCATGTTTTTGCGCTGTTTACCTTTATGCTTCGTTGTTAGCAGTCGTTCGCTTTTGCTGGTAAAAACTCATGTATTCAATAGATCATTCTATTAGAATATCACAAATGTCGGGAGCGCATAAAAATGGAAAAGATTAAAACATTAGTATCTTCCTTATTTTTACATGAGCTTTAGAATTATTACAATTTCTTAAAATGACGAAGAAACTGACGAAAGATGCTATATGGACAACTGAAAATACTTCTTCCTCTTATTTTCTAAAAGACTGATATCTCAATTAAGAAATGAGGTGCAAGACGTTATACTAACGTTAAATCATAGGAACATAGCAACGTTGAAAACTGGAAATCACAATATACAGCCGCGAAGAATGACGTACACAATGTGTTTCGTAAGATTTTAGATCTTGTGGAATTTGTGTGCAAACATGCACCTAAAAGAGGTGTCATTTTATACAGTTATCTGCAACAAATTGTTCGGAGCAATAATGCTTGTCATCATCATTCTCCAATTATTATTCACGTTTTCACGTCACAGTAAAGACGTGTACAATTATTAATGACAGTTTTTCGTCAAATACAAGCTTCTATAAATTATGTTGCAACACACACTTGTTTGTTAAAAATGCATTCTCCATTTTAATGCGTTACTATCGACTTTCGTAGTCAACTTATTTGATATTGGTGGCTGCCTGCAAATGAGCTGCGATAATGTATTTACATGCAAATACTGTTGCATTGATAAAGTATCATTGCAAAGAACACCATTTCATTTCATTATTACAATAATGAAATTCTTATTGATTCACGACAGTCCTTTTATTACAATTCTTTGTTTACTTATTTTATTTTATTCCGCATTATTGCTTAGGTTATATGTACAATTTACTCGTCCGTTTCATTTTAAAAGTTTTCTGGATATTTTATTTGTTAAAATTTCACGTAACAATATGTCTTAATTTCAACATTTGCAAAGCCTATTGAAATAAAAATACCGTTTATTATAGATTATCCTAAATTATATTTAATAATTTATGTGAATGCAGAATACTCTGCCATATTGAACAATATTGTGTTTTCCTAACTTTTTACTGCTTTTGTATTTGTGTATATACTATATTATATTATATTAGCATATGATGAAATAAATATTTCTAATAGTATAATTTCCAAGAGAAATCTGCTAAAACTTAATAGCCTTCCATAAATCATTACATAATGTTGTTTCTTTTATTCTAATACTTCTCTCGAATAAACGCAGCTAATTAGTCTTCTTCGAATGTAACAACCTCTGATGATTTCTATTTATCATTTTCATCATGAAACGTATGATGAACACCGCCACTGTAATAATGACTGCTGCGCAAAGCAAAAGACACGCGGCCACATCGATGAGGTATATTTGCCACCAAGTCAAATCCATGGCGGGCGATCGTAAGACATCGTCGCCGTATTTAATCACGTAGTCGATCCAGTAATTCGCGGTATCAACAGGGCTAAGCGGTTGATCGTGGAATCTTTGGGACAAATTTTTAATATTCTCTCTAAAAATGGGGACAGAAAAATGTTATATTATCAAATAGTAATCAAGGCAGAGAGTTAAAGGTGATGGCGACGAAACCAAACCATGCAAATATAAGATAACAATAATAAATGTACATAGCGCGCACTAAAGTTAGATAAAAAGTGATAAACTGCCTAGAGCTTTGTTTTTGTACCACTTAATCCTGCATACCTATTATATAGGAAGTGCAAGATATAAAATGCGCAACAATATATTGTTCACAACTTATTGTAACCGTTTGTATATATACTAATACATAAGATAATAAGATAAGATAATACTCTCTTACATGTATCGCGAGTCGTGCAAGATCGCATTCAGGGCTGCATCCATGTCTTTTTCAGTGATCTTATAAACATCCAGTTTCACAGCAATATTTTTCGCGACGTTAGCGTCGATGTTGTTATACTGATCCAAACATAGTGGCATACCAATCATGGGAACACCATAGGCTATTGCTTCAAGGGTGCCCATGATCCCACCATGAGTAATGAAGAGTCTTATATTCGGATGTTCTACATTGTAATAATATTAGAAAAGTTCTGTAATTTCTACAAAATAATCCGGATAAAAGACACAACTTGCATGTTTCATACGATTTATGTGAAATAGTAGTTACTTACATGTGGCTAGTTTATTAATATATTGAAAACTTTTAATGTATATGAGATTACAGTAATAATCTTGTTCTATTTAAAATACATACTTGATTAAATATGAATGATGTGACTCACTTAATACTTTAAGTTGCGGCAACCAAGGGAGCGTACGAATATTTTCGGGTAAGCCAGGCGGCAACTTTTTCGGATTCGGTACTTTCATTAGAACTCGGACAGGTGCTATCTTGCCCAAGGAGACGTAAAAGACATCTAAAATTTTACGCGGAAACGTTTCGATGAGGACCATCGAGCCGAAGGTGAAGTACACAAAACCATCTTTACTATCGTCCATCCATTTCTTTAATTCCTGTAAAGAAATGATTAAATGCTCTTGCGATCCACGCCACTTGTTTTTTCCTCCTCATACTTTAAACGAAAACTAAATAAAACTATGGATACAATAATTAAGCACAAGATATTTAATGGAATAGCTACGCCGTAATTTGTAAAAAATAGCAGTTGCAAGATGCATGAAACAAAATTAAATGTATACTCGAGGTGGAAAATGATGAAAATTGCGCTGCAAGTTTTCGCCACTTCTTGGTTTTGTTTCACTTCTATTATATAACTGAAAATCACACAATCCGCAAAACATTTTATGGAATAGATTGACTCATTTTAATTTTATTCTTGTTTTGAAAAGCAGTGTCATTGATATTTGCGAGAAGTGAGAAAGAAGAAGGCAAGGATGATAAATCTAGCCGAGTGTTATGCAATAGTGTTGTTAGGGATAAAGCGTAAGTAAGCAAAAGTAAAACCGGTTTCAGATATCGAGAGAAATTACATACTTGAGGCAATGGCGAATCGTCCTCTCGGATATGGATTCCGCCTATTGGGACGAGAGCAGGTGTCATCGGTTGGATCCCATTCACAGCGATGTGAGAGTTAATGAGGATCAGTGCCACGTTCATATTCCGGATGCTAGGCAGGTTCGGCCCGAAGTACTTCCTCACTATATCGTCTTGTGATATACTGAGATAGTTGAAATATAACTTGCAGTAGAGAAAGGAGAAGACATTATATATACGTTGCCACAAGTTCATTGGAAAGTTCACATTCACGCAGGTATTCGGTACGATGGCCAGATTCTCGGGCTGAGCGATTAATTCATGAAGCCATGGATACATCGACGTTGTGCTGACTCCAATCAGCGGTATGTTTAACAAATGGGCGATAGCCGCAAAGCAAGATGAACCCAAAATCTGTCATAAACAGAATAAATTTATGTTGCTATCTAAAAAACTTCAGTTGGTTTTAGAAGTTCGATTTACTATTACCTTAACAATGAGTTAGGAATTTATAACTTGTGATATAGTTTATAGTGATCGATATATCGATAAAATGCAGTGAAGTCTAGGGTTTACACAAGACCTAAAGTTTAATGACAACTATATGAAAACTTGTGCTGTTATAGATATATATTATATTGTGTTAAAGAGTGAATGTATTCTTTTATTTATTGCTTTGCTGGTTCTTGAAAGGACCTTTGGTTTTCTTAGTTGTAATTATGAGATGGATTCTAGCTCGTTACAAGTTTTAAAGTATTTGTTGAGAACATACACCAAAATAACGTTTTGTACCTCCATAATCATCGCGTCATAGGGTGGATGCTTGGGCGGATTGCGAACCAGATTTTTTATTACCGGATTTCCCAGATGGGCTTCACAAATATCATTACCAAATACTGTCGCGGAAGATTTTCCCATATTCGAGCCGGCTAGAGTTAGCAGCATAAATTCATATGTCACATTGTTCAATAATGATAAAGGAACTGGCAATTTTGCGATATCGGTATAGTTAGGATAGGGTTTTTTTGTGGATGTGAACTGATAATGTCGACTTGATGCCCTTTATCGGCCAAACCCTTCATCAGGCCTTCCAGCATAGTAAAGCGGTTCTTGCCTTGATACGGAAACACCCCAAGAAAACGATATGCACTGCAAACCAACAGCCACAATAACGAAACAAGTATTATCGACAGCAGTCGCATTTTTCTTTTTATGAACTCTGTTGTATAAATTGGGATTTGACACACATGGGAAACTGATGATCTCGTGTTTTGAATTTATTTGAATTTTGCTGTTTTTTATTTTGTATTAATCGTCTTAATTGTTTTTCATTTTTCGTAATATTCAGATGTTCGACCTAATGTGGCAATATACAAAGCAAATAAAAAAATATTTTGAAAATTGTAAAATGAGGAATATAAATTTGAAACTGAGCAATCACCACACATGCGCATGTTTAAGACAGAATAACACTGTAATGACTGCAATTCATTGGTTCTATATGTATAACTTGACTACATGCATGATATGTAGTGAAGAAGGGATATCGCAATCGTATGCAAGAATGGACATACAATACTTAAGTTGAATTCGTTTTCCATGTTTTTGCACTGTTCGCCTTGATGCTTCTTTGTTAGCATTGTTGGCAATCGTTCGCTTTTGGTAAGCACTCATATATCTAAAAGATTGTTCGGTTAGAATATCGCAAATGTCGGGAGCGCATAAAAATGGAAAAGATTAAAACATTAGTATCTTCCTTATTTTTACATGAGCTTTAGAATTATTACAATTTCTTAAAATGACGAAGAAACTGACGAAAGATGCTATATGAACAACTGAAAATACTTCTTCCTCTTATTTTCTAAAAGACTGATATCTCAATTAAGAAATGAGGTGCAAGACGTTATACTAACGTTAAATCATAGGAACATAGCAACGTTGAAAACTGGAAATCACAATATACAGCCGCGAAGAATGACGTACACAATGTGTTTCGTAAGATTTTAGATCTTGTGGAATTTGTGTGCAAACATGCACCTAAAAGAGGTGTCATTTTATACAGTTATCTGCAACAAATTGTTCGGAGCAATAATGCTTGTCATCATCATTCTCCAATTATTATTCACGTTTTCACGTCACAGTAAAGACGTGTACAATTATTAATGACAGTTTTTCGTCAAATACAAGCTTCTATAAATTATGTTGCAACACACACTTGTTTGTTAAAAATGCATTCTCCATTTTAATGCGTTACTATCGACTTTCGTAGTCAACTTATTTGATATTGGTGGCTGCCTGCAAATGAGCTGCGATAATGTATTTACATGCAAATACTGTTGCATTGATAAAGTATCATTGCAAAGAACACCATTTCATTTCATTATTACAATAATGAAATTCTTATTGATTCACGACAGTCCTTTTATTTCAATTCTTTATTTACTTATTTTATTTTATTCCCCATTATTGCTTAGGTTTTATGTACAATTTACTCGTCCGTTTCATTTTAAAAGTTTTCTGGATATTTTATTTGTTAAAATTTCACGTAACAATATGTCTTAATTTCAACATTTGCAAAGCCTATTGAAATACAAATACCGTTTATTATAGATTATCGCAAATTATATTTAATAATTTATGTGAATGCAAAATACTCTGCCATATTGAACAATTTTGTGTTTTCCTAACTTTTTAATGCTTTTGTATTTTTGTATATACTATATTATGTTATATTAGCACATGATGAAATAAATATTTCTAATAGTATAATTTCCAAGAGAAATCTGCTAAAACTTAATAGCCTTCCATGAATCATTACATAATGTTGTTTCTTTTATTCTAATACTTCTCTCGAATAAACGCAGCTAATTAGTCTTCTTCGAATGTAACAACCTCTGATGATTTCTATTTATCATCTTCATCACAAAACGTACGATGAACACCGCAAGTGTAATAATGGCTGCCGCGCAAAGCAACAGACACGCGGCCACATCGATGAGGTATATTTGCCACCAGGCCAAATCCATGGCGGGCGATCGTAAGACATCGTCGCCGTATTTGAGCACGTAGTCGATCCAGTAATTCGCGTTGTCAACAGGGCTAAGCGGTTGATCGTGGAATCTCTGGGACACCTTTTTAATGTTCTCTCTAAAAATGAAGACAAAAGAAGTCATATTATCAAATAGCAATCAGGACAGAGAGTAAAAGGTAATGGCGACGAAACCAAACCATGCAAATACAAGATAACAATAATAAATGTACATAGCGTGCATTAAAGTTAGATAAAAAGTGATAAACTGCCTAGAGCCAATTGTACCACTTAATCCTGCATACCTATTATGTAGGAAGTGCAAGATATAAAATGCGCAACAATATATTGTTCACAACTTATTGTAACCGTTTGTATATATGCTAATTCATAAGATAATAAAATAATATTCTCTTACATGTATTTCGGGTCGTGCAAGATCGCGTTCAAGGCTGCATCCATGTCTTCTTCAGTAATCTTATGGACATCCAGTTTCACAGCAATGTTTTTCGCGACGTAAGCATCGATGTTGTTATATTGATCGATATATAGAGGAATACCAATCATGGGAACACCATAAGCTACTGCTTCAAGGGTGCCCATGATCCCACCATGAGTAATGAAGGCTCTTATATTCGGATGTTCTATATTGTAATAATATTAGAAAAGTTATGTAATTTCTACAAAATAATCCGGGTAAAAGACACAATTTGCATGTTTCATACGATTTATGTGAAATAGTAGTTGCTTGTGACAAGTTTAGAACTATTTAATATTGAATATTTATAATGCATATGAGATATATTACATTATAAACTTGTTTTCTTTAATTAATACAATACAAAATTGTTTAAATATAAATGACATGACTCACTTAATACTTTCAATTGCGGCATCCAAGGGGACGTGTAGATATTTTTGGGTAAACCAGTCGGCAATTTTTCCGGATTCGGTACCTTCATTAAAACCCGCACAGGTGCTATCTTACCCAGGGACGCATAAAACACATCGAGCAGTTTGCGCGGAAACGTTTCAATCAGTACCATCGAGCCGAAGGTGAAGTACACAAAACCGTCTTTACTATCGTCCATCCATTTCTTTAATTCCTGTAAAGGAAGGATTATTAAATACTCTTGCGACTCATGCCAATTGTTTTCCGCACAAAGATTAAACAGAAACGGAGAAAACCATGGAACTTCGGAATTAGCTGAAAGATGAATGAAACACAATTAAATGCATGTGCAATGCAAGTGCACTCTTGAATTAAAAAATGATAAATCTCGCGCTGCAAGTCATTGTAATCTCTTGTTTTTGTTTCCCTTCTATTTTCCAAATGCAAATCACGTGAGACGCAAAACAATTTGGTGTAGAATAGATAGATGCATTTCAATTTTATCCTTTGTTTGCAAAGTAGTGTCATTGGTATTTGCGAGAAGTGAGAGAGAGGAGGGAAGAATGTTATCAAATCTTGCCGAGAGTTACCCAATAGTTTTGTTAGTGATAACGCGTGAGTAAGCAAACGTGAAAACAGCTTCAGATATCGAGAGAAATTACATACTTGAGGCAATGGCGAATCGTCCTCTCGGATATGGATTCCGCCTACTGGGACGAGAGCAGGTGTCATCGGTTGGATCCCATTCACAGCGATGTGAGAGTTAATGAGGATCAGTGCCACGTTCATATTCCGAATGCTAGGCAGGTTCGGCCCGAAGTACTTCCTCACTAAATCGTCCTGTGGACTTGTGAAGTAGGTGAAGAACAGCTTGGAGTAGATAAAGGAGAAAACATTGTATGTACGTTGCCACAAGTTCATGGGAACGACCACATTCACACAGTTATTCGGCACGATGGCCAAATTCTCGGGCTGAGCGATTAATTCATGAAGCCATGGAAGTAGTGACATCGTACTGACTCCAATCAGAGGTACGTTTAACAAATGGGCGATGGCTCCAAAGCAAGGTGCACCAAAAAGCTGACAAAAACAGAATAAATTTATGTTGCTATCTGAAAAACTGCAGTTGCTTTTAAAAGTTTGAATTACTATTATACGGTAACAATGAGTCGGGAATTTGTAAATTATGTTATAGATAATAGGTATCGATATTAACCAGTATAATGGCACTGAAGGTTAAGTAAATTATAAATTTTACAACAACTACATGAAAACCTGCTGTTATTACATACGTTTTATACTATTAATGAATGAACGCATCCTTTTTATTGCTACGCTCATCTTTGGAAAAATTGTTCTTCTCCATGATAATTATAGGATGGATTCTTACTCATTATAAGGCTGTATAGTATTTTCCGGGAATATACATCAACATAATGTTTCGTACCTCCATAATCATCGCGTCATAAGGTGGATCCTTTGGCGGATTGCGCACTAGGTTTTTTATTACTGGATTCCCCAGATGGAGTGTACAAATATCAGTCCCAACGACTGTTGCGATAGCTTTTGCTGGATTCGGGCCCACTACTACTTGTAGCATATATTCATACGTCATATTGTTCACTAACAATATAGGTAGTTGTAATGTTGCGATATCGGTATAGTTTGGATAAGGTTTTTTCTGTGGATAGGAACTAATTATGTCAACCTGATGCCCTTTATCGGCCAAACCTTTCATCAGGCCCTCCAGCATATTAAAACGGCTCTTGCCTTGATGCGGAAACACCCCAAGAAAACGATATGCACTGCAAACCAACAGCCATAATAGCGACACAAGTAGCATCGCCAGCACCCGCATGTTTTGGTTTTATGAACTCTGTTGCGCAAATTTGGATTTCACACACATGGAACACTGATGGCCTCGTTTTTTGAAATTATTTGGATTCTGCTATCTTTTATTTTGTATTACTTTTGTTAATTGTCTTTTAATTTTTCTTAATATTCGGGTGTTCGATGTTGTTCTTCTCCATGTGGCAATATAACAAAAAATTAATTTAAAAACATATATTGAAAAGTGCAAAATCGCGAATATAAAACTGTGTAATCACGACGACAAAATGCGCCAGACTAAAGACGGAATGCCACTGTCATATCTGCGATTCATTGCTCCTACATGTATAACTTAACTACATGCATGATGTAGTGAAGAAGGTTTATCGCAATCGTATGCAACGATGGACGTAAAATATTTAAGTAGCATTCGTTTTCCATGTGTTTGTACTGTTTACTTTTATTCTTCTGTGGTAGCATTGTTGGCAATCGTTCGCTTTTGCTGGCAAGTTCTAACTCATTCGGTTAGAATAATGTCGAAAGCAAATACAAATGGAGAAGATAAAAACATTATCTTTCTTCTTTTTACAAGAACTTTAGAATTATTACAAATTGTTAAAATGACGGAGGAACTGACGAAGGATGCTGTGGACAATTAAACATTGAAATACTTCCTGCTCTTTTTTTGTAAAAGGCCGATATCTCAATTACTTAGGTGTAAATCCGGTGTAAGAAGTTATACGAACGTTCATTGAAATCTATACATACTGAAGTGAGTGTGCCTATTGTTCTCGATATCGCCGGGAGAGAGGTATTGCCAATACCATATTGGTGGATGAATCTTTCTCTCTTTATAGTACCATCTGATTCGTTAATCGCATAAAGATGACGTCAGGCACAGGTTTACTATATTTACTAAAAAACATTGGTCCTTCAAATCATCAGCATAATCATGGATTTACAATTTTTGATTACACAATAGTGCACCATTTCTTAATTTTCAATTAACAAATGATTTCAAAAACTTCTATCTCAATAGGCACACTCACTCTAGTATGTATAGAGGTCAATGTTAACGTTTAGGGGAAGTTGAATTTCCGACAAAATTGAGGATTGTAGCACACAGAATTCGTTTTATTGGTTGCGCAGAATAAAAACTCCTTTACTCGTTTTTGTACATACTATATAGTATATTATATTAGCATATGATGGAATAAATATTTCTAATAGT
This sequence comes from Ooceraea biroi, assembly GCF_003672135.1. Taxonomy (NCBI): domain Eukaryota; kingdom Metazoa; phylum Arthropoda; class Insecta; order Hymenoptera; family Formicidae; genus Ooceraea; species Ooceraea biroi. The sequence continues at coordinate 15,656,967 of NC_039506.1, read as the reverse complement.
ATAATTTCCAATAGGAATCTGCTAAAACTTAATATCCTTCCATGAATCATTACATAATGTTGTTTCTTTTATTCTAATACTTCTCTCGAATAAACGCAGCTAATTAGTCTTCTTTGAATGTAACAACCTCTGATGATTTCTATTTATCATTTTCATCATGAAACGTATGATGAACACCGCCACTGTAATAGTGACTGCCGCGCAAAGCAAAAGGCATGCGGCCACATCGATGAGGTATATTTGCCACCAAGTCAAATCCATGGCGGGCGATCGTAAGACATCGTCGCCGTATTTAATCACGTAGTCGATCCAGTAATTCGCGGTGTCAACAGGGCTAAGCGGTTGATCGTGGAATCTTTGGGACAAATTTTTACTATTCTCTCTAAAAATGGCGACAGAAAAATGTTATATTATCAAATAGCAATCAAGGCAGAGAGTTAAAGGTGATGGCGACGAAACCAAACCATGCAAATACCAGATAACAATAATAAATGTATATAGCACGCACTAAATTAGATAAAAAGTGATAAACTGCCTAGAGCCAATTGTACCACTTAATCCTGCATACCTATTATCTAGGAAGTGCAAGATATAAAATGCGCAACAATATGTTGCTCACACCTTATTGTAACCGTTTGTATATATGCTAATATATAAGATAATAAGATAATATTCTCTTACATGTATTTCGGGTCGTGCAAGATCGCGTTCAAGGCTGCATCCATGTCTTCTTCAGTCATCTTATGGACATCTAGTTTCACAGCAATGTTTTTCGCGACATAAGCATCGATGTTGTTATATTGATCGACATATAGAGGAATTCCAATCATGGGAACACCATAAATGATTGCTTCAAGGGTGCCCATGATCCCACCATGAGTGATAAAGGCTCTTATATTGGGATGATCTACAACATTGTATTGATTCAAGCAAGGTTCCGTAATTTCTACAAAATAATCCGAGTAAAAGAAACAACTTGCATGTTTCATGCGATTTATATGAAATAGTAGTTACACGTGGCTAGTTTCGAAATTCATTTAATAATGAAAACTTTTAATGTATTTGAAATTACATTATAATCATGTTTATTTAATTAATACAATATATAATTATTTTAATCAATTGATTAAATATGAATTATGTGACTCACTTAATACTTTAAGTTGCGGAAACCAAGGGGACGTATGAATATTTTTGGGTAACCCAGGCGGCAATTTCTTCGGCTTCGGCACCTTCATTAGAACTCGCACAGGTGCTATCTTGCCCAAGGAGGCATAAAACACATCGAGGATTTTGCGCGGAAACGTTTCAATCAGTACCATCGAGCCGAAGGTGAAGTACACAAAACCGTCTTTACTATCGTCCATCCATTTCTTTAATTCCTGTAAAGGAAGGATTATTAAATGTTCTTGCAACCCATGCCAAATGGTTTCTGCACAAAGGTTAAACAGAAACGGAAGAAAACCATGGAACTACGGAATTAGCTGAAAGATGAATGAAACAAAATTAAATGCACGTGCAATGTAAGTGCACTTATGAATTAAAAAATGATGAAACTCGCGCTGCAAGTCATTGCAATCTCTTGTTTTTGTTTCTCTTCTATTTTCCAAATGCAATTCACATGAGACGCAAAACAATTTGGTGTAGAATAGGTTGATGCATTTCAATTGTATCCTTTGTTCGCAAAGTAGTGTCATTGGTATTTGCGAGAAGTGAGAGAGAGGAAGGCAAGAATGTTATCAAATCTTGCCGAGAGTTACCCAATAGTTTTGTTAGTGATAACGCGTGAGTGAGCAAAAGTGAAAACAGCTTCAGATGTCGAGAGAACTTTCATACTTGAGGCAATGGCGAATCGTCCTCTCGGATATGGATTCCGCCTATTGGGACGAGAGCAGGTGTCATCGGTTGGATCCCATTCACAGCGATGTGAGAGTTAATGAGGATCAGTGCCACGTTCATACTCCGGATGCTAGGCAGATTCGGCCCGAAGTACTTCCTCACTAAATCGTCCTGTGGACTGGTGAAGTAGGTGAAGAACAGCTTGGAGTAGATAAAGGAGAAAACATTGTATGTACGTTGCCACAAGTTCATGGGAACGACCACATTCACACAGGTATTCGGCACGATGGCCAAATTTTCGGGCTGAGCTATTAATTCATGAAGCCATGGAAGCAGTGACGACGTACTGACTCCAATCAGAGGTACGTTTAACAAATGGGCGATGGCCCCAAAGCAAGGTGCACCAAGAAACTGACAAAAACAGAATACATTTATGTTGCTATCTGAAAAACTTCAGTTGCTTTTAAAAGTTTGACTTACTATTATACGTTAACAATGAGTCGGGAATTTGTAAATTATGTTATAGATAATAGATATCGATATTCACCAGTATAATGGCAGTGAAGGCTTACGTTAGAAGTAAATTATAAATTTTACAACAACTATATGAAAACCTGCTGTTATTGCATACGTTTTATACTATTAATGAATGAACGCATCCTTTTTATTGCTACGCTCATCTTTGAAAAAATTGTTCTTCTCCATGGTAATTATAGGATGGATTCTTACTCGTTATAAAGCTGTAAAGTATTTTCCGGGAATATACATCAACATAATGTTTCGTACCTCCATAATCATCGCGTCGTAAGGTGGATCCTTTGGCGGATTACGCACCAGGTTTTGTATTACCGGATTCCCCAGATGGTGTTTACAAGAATCAGTACCAACGTGTGTCGCGATAGCTTTTGCTGGATTCGGGCCCACTATTACTTTTAACATAAATTCATACGTCATATTGTTCAATAATGATATCGATTGTTTCAATGTTGCGATATCGGTATAGTTTGGATAGAGTTTTTTCTGTGGATATGAACTAATTATGTCAACCTGATGCCCTTTATCGGCCAAACCTTTCATCAGGCCCTCGAACATATTAAAACGGCTCTTGCCTTGATGCGGAAACACCCCAAGAAAACGATATGCACTGCAAACCAACAGCCATAATAGCGACACAAGTAGCATCGCCAGCACCCGCATGTTTTGGTTTTATGAACTCTGTTGCGCAAATTTGGATTTCACACACATGGAACCCTGATGGCCTCGTTTTTTGAAATTATTTGGATTCTGCTATCTTTTATTTTGTATTACTTTTGTTAATTGTCTTTTAATTTTTCTTATTATTCGGGTGTTCGATGTTGTTCTTCTCCATGTGGCAATATAACAAAAAATTAATTTAAAAACATATATTGAAAAGTGCAAAATCGCGAATATAAAACTGTGTAATCACGACGACAAAATGCGCCAGACTAAAGACGGAATGCCACTGTCATATCTGCGATTCATTGCTCCTACATGTATAACTTAACTACATGCATGATGTAGTGAAGAAGGTTTATCGCAATCGTATGCAACGATGGACGTAAAATATTTAAGCAGCATTCGTTTTCCATGTGTTTGTACTGTTTACTTTTATTCTTCTGTGGTAGCATTGTTGGCAATCGTTCGCTTTTGCTGGCAAGTTCTAACTCATTCGGTTAGAATAATGTCGAAAGCAAATACAAATGGAGAAGATAAAAACATTATCTTTCTTCTTTTTACAAGAACTTTAGAATTATTACAAATTGTTAAAATGACGGAGGAACTGACGAAGGATGCTGTGGACAATTAAACATTGAAATACTTCCTGCTCTTTTTTTGTAAAAGGCCGATATCTCAATTACTTAGGTGTAAATCCGGTGTAAGAAGTTATACGAACGTTCATTGAAATCTATACATACTGAAGTGAGTGTGCCTATTGTTCTCGATATCGCCGGGAGAGAGGTATTGCCAATACCATATTGGTGGATGAATCTTTCTCTCTTTATAGTACCATCTGATTCGTTAATCGCATAAAGATGACGTCAGGCACAGGTTTACTATATTTACTAAAAAACATTGGTCCTTCAAATCATCAGCATAATCATGGATTTACAATTTTTGATTACACAATAGTGCACCATTTCTTAATTTTCTATTAACAAATGATTTCAAAAACTTCTATCTCAATAGGCACACTCACTCTAGTATGTAGAGGTCAATGTTAACGTTTAGGGGAAGTTGAATTTCCGACAAAATTGAGGATTGTAGCACACAGAATTCGTTTTATTGGTTGCGCAGAATAAAAACTCCTTTACTCGTTTTTGTACATACTATATAGTATATTATATTAGCATATGATGGAATAAATATTTCTAATAGTATAATTTCCAATAGGAATCTGCTAAAACTTAATATCCTTCCATGAATCATTACATAATGTTGTTTCTTTTATTCTAATACTTCTCTCGAATAAACGCAGCTAATTAGTCTTCTTCGAATTTAACAACCTCTGATGATTTCTATTTATCATTTTCATCATGAAACGTATGATGATCACCGCCACTGTAATAATGACTGCCGCGCAAAGCAAAAGGCATGCGGCCACATCGATGAGGTATATTTGCCACCAAGTCAAATCCATGGCGGGCGATCGTAAGACATCGTCGCCGTATTTAATCACGTAGTCGATCCAGTAATTCGCGGTGTCAACAGGGCTAAGCGGTTGATCGTGGAATCTTTGGGACAAATTTTTAATATTCTCTCTAAAAATGAAGACAAAAGACGTTATATTCATATCAAATAGCACTCAAGGTCAAGGCAGAGAGTAAAAGATAATAGCGACGAAACCAAACGATGCAAATACAAGATAGCAATAATATATGTACATAGCGCGCACTAAAGTTGGATAAAAAATGATAAACTGTCTAGAGCCAATTGTACCACTTAATCCTGCATACCTATTATGCAGGAAGTGCAAGATATAAAGTGCGCAACAATATGTTATTCACAACTTATTGTAACCGTTTGTATATGCTAATATATAAGATAATAAGATAATATTCTCTTACATGTATTTCGGGTCGTGCAAGATCGCGTTCAAGGCTGCATCCATGTCTTCTTCAGTCATCTTATGGACATCCAGTTTCACAGCAATGTTTTTCGCGACGTAAGCATCGATGTTGGTATATTGATCGACATATAGAGGAATTCCAATCATGGGAACACCATAAATGATTGCTTCAAGGGTGCCCATGATCCCACCATGAGTGATAAAGGCTCTTATATTGGGATGATCTACAACATTGTATTGATTCAAGCAAGGTTCCGTAATTTCTACAAAATAATCCGAGTAAAAGAAACAACTTGCATGTTTCATGCGATTTATATGAAATAGTAGTTACACGTGGCTAGTTTCGAAATTCATTTAATAATGACAACTTTTAATGTATTTGAAATTACATTATAATCTTGTTTTATTTAATTAATGCAATATAAAATTATTTTAATCAATTGATTAAATATGAATGATGTGACTCACTTAATACTTTAAGTTGCGGAAACCAAGGGGACGTATGAATATTTTTGGGTAACCCAGGCGGCAATTTCTTCGGCTTCGGCACCTTCATTAGAACTCGCACAGGTGCTATCTTGCCCAAGGAGGCATAAAACACATCGAGGATTTTGCGCGGAAACGTTTCAATCAGTACCATCGAGCCGAAGGTGAAGTACACAAAACCGTCTTTACTATCGTCCATCCATTTCTTTAATTCCTGTAAAGGAAGGATTATTAAATGCTCTTGCAACCCATGCCAAATGGTTTCTGCACAAAGGTTAAACAGAAACGGAAGAAAACCATGGAACTACGGAATTAGCTGAAAGATGAATGAAACAAAATTACATGCACGTGCAATGTAAGTGCACTTTTGAAATAAAAAATGATGAAACTCGCGCTGCAAGTCATTGCAATCTCTTGTTTTTGTTTCTCTTCTATTTTCCAAATGCAATTCACATGAGACGCAAAACAATTTGGTGTAGAATAGGTTGATGCATTTCAATTGTATCCTTTGTTCGCAAAGTAGTGTCATTGGTATTTGCGAGAAGTGAGAGAGAGGAAGGCAAGAATGTTATCAAATCTTGCCGAGAGTTACCCAATAGTTTTGTTAGTGATAACGCGTGAGTGAGCAAAAGTGAAAACAGCTTCAGATGTCGAGAGAACTTTCATACTTGAGGCAATGGCGAATCGTCCTCTCGGATATGGATTCCGCCTATTGGGACGAGAGCAGGTGTCATCGGTTGGATCCCATTCACAGCGATGTGAGAGTTAATGAGGATCAGTGCCACGTTCATATTCCGGATGCTAGGCAGATTCGGCCCGAAGTACTTTCTCACTAAATCGTCCTGTGGACTGGTGTAGTAGGTGAAGTACAGCTTAGAGTAGATAAAGGAGAAAACATTGTATGTACGTTGCCACAAATTCATGGGAACGACCACATTCACACAGTTATTCGGCACGATGGCCAAATTCTCGGGCTGAGCGATTAATTCATGAAGCCATGGAAGTAGTGACATCGTACTGACTCCAATCAGAGGTACGTTTAACAAATGGGCGATGGCTCCAAAGCAAGGTGCACCAAAAAGCTGACAAAAACAGAATAAATTTATGTTGCTATCTTAAAAACTGCAGTTGCTTTTAAAAGTTTGAATTACTATTATACGGTAACAATGAGTCGGGAATTTGTAAATTATGTTATAGATAATAGGTATCGATATTCACCAGTAAAATGGCACTGAAGGTTTACGTTAGAAGTAAATTATAAATTTTACAACAACTATATGAAAACCTGCTGTTATTACATACGTTTTATACAATTAATGAATGAACGCATCCTTTTTATTTCTACGCTCATCTTTGAAAAAATTGTTCTTCTCCATGATAATTATAAGATGGATTCTTACTCATTATAAAGTTGTAAAGTATTTTCCGGGAATATACATCAACATAATGTTTCGTACCTCCATAATCATCGCGTCGTAAGGTGGATCCTTTGGTGGATTACGCACCAGGTTTTGTATTACCGGATTCCCCAGATGGTGTTTACAAGAATCAGTACCGCCCTTTGTCGAGATAGCTTTTGCTGCATTCGGGCCCACTGTTACTTTTAACATATATTCATACGTCATATTGTTCAATAATGATATCGATTGTTTCAAAGTTGCGATATCGGTATAGTTTGGATAGAGTTTTTTCTGTGGATATGAACTAATTATGTCAACCTGATGCCCTTTATCGGCCAAACCCTTCATCAGGCCCTCCAGCATAGTAAAACGGCTCTTGCCTCGATGCGGAAACATCCCAAGAAAGCGATATGTATTGCCAACCAACAGCCATAATAGCGACACAAGTATCATCGCCAGCACCCGCATGTTTTGGTTTTATGAACTCTGTTGCGCAAATTTGGATTTCACACACATGGAACACTGATGGCCTCGTTTTTTGAATTTATTTGGATTCTGCTATCTTTTATTTTGTATTACTTTTGTTAATTGTTTTCACTTTATCTTAATATTCGGGTGTTCGATGTTGTTTTTCTCCATGTGGCAATTTAAAAGATAATTAAGTAAAAAACATATATTGAAAAGTGCAAAATAGCGAATGTAAAACTGTGTAATAATGACGACAACATGCGCCAGACTAAAGACGGAATGCCATTGTCATATCTGCGATTCATTGGTCCGACATGTATAACTTAACTACATGCATGATGTAGTGAAGGTTTATCGCAATCGTATGCAACGATGGACGTAAAATATTTAAGCAGCATTCGTTTTCCATGTTTTTGTATTGTTTGCTTTTATGCTTCTGTGGTAGCAGTGTTGGCAATCGTTCGCTTTTGCTGGCAAACACTCACATGATTAATAACTCATTCGGTTAGAATAATGTCGAAAGCAAATACAAATGGAGAAGATAAAAACATTATTATCTTTCTTCTTTTTACAAGAGATTGTGAAGTATTACAATTTCTTAAAATCACGAAGGAACTGACGAATGATTGGTTGATGAATCTTTGTATCTTTCTAGTATCATCTGATTGGTCTATCGCATAAAGATGACGTCAGGCACAGGTTTACTACCTTTATTAAAAAACATTGGGCCTTTAACACACCAGCATAATCATGGATTTACAATTGTTTATTACAATAGTGCACCATTTCTTAATTTTCAATTAACAAATGATTTCAAATACTTCTATCTCAATAGGCACACTCACTCCGGTACATATAGAGGTCAATATTAACGTTTTAGGGGATGTTGAATTTCCGACAAAATTGAGGGCACAATTACGATTTCTGAGGCGCCCCGATTTGACCGTTGATTCTTCATCTATCGACCATTACAAAGCGAATTTGAAGAGTGACTAAAGTTGATTTTCCGCTTAGTTTTCGAGTAAACACCTTATCAAAATTGTAAGATCGCAAAAGTTTTTACTGTATATCTGCGGAAATATTGATTTGAGGAAAAAAATTTGTGAGCAAAACATGAAACCACTAAAAAACCCTATAAAAAAGGTGATATGCATTTTTTTTTATAAACCTATTATTTTCCTGTTATGTAAAAAATAACAATTTTTAATACATTTAAGTGCGTAAAACACGAATTTGAAAATTAAAATCGTCGCTCTCAACTAGAACCAAAGTTACAAATTGTTAAAAAGTGATAGTTTCGGGGTAAGAAAATCTGTCATACCGACAATCTACTAGCCTACAGGCGTAGCACACACTGACCGAGCATGCGCGGTTTTCAGCCCGCTACGCGGGTGGGCGGGGAGGGGGGAGGGGCTTCGCCCCTCTACCCCGCTGGAGCTAGTGTAACAGATTTTACCATACAGATTTTGATCACCTGGTACATACACGGCACGGATCCCGGTAAGGAGCTCTTCTTCATATTTACCAAAATTTATTTCAATGGAAAAATACCAGCCCTTTATAAGTGAAAATGGTAAAACTGCTGTTTAGAGGACCCACCTCCAATGACCTTGACCTTGACATATGTTATAGAGAACACTTTCCTGAGTGACCTACACAACATATGTCAAGGTCGAGGTCAAGGTCATCGGAGGTGGGTCCCCTAAACAGCAGTTTTACCGTTAAAATTATTATTTTCTAACACAACAGCCAAAATAAAGCGTTTATGTAAAATAAATATGCATATAACTTTTTTGTAGAGTTTTTCAGTGGTTCCATTTTTTGCCTAACACTTTTTTTCCTCACATCAATATTTTCGGAGATATACAGTAAAAACTTTTGCGATCTTTACTATTTAAATAACGTTTTAACTAGGAAACTAAGCGGAAAATCGACTTTTGTCACTCTTCAAATTCACTTTGTAATGGCCCATAGATGAAGAGTCAACGGTCAAATCGGGGCGCCTCAGAAATCGTAATCTCCCCAAATTGAGGATTGTAGCACACAGAATTCGTTTTATTGGTTGCGCAGAATAAAAACTCCTTTACTTGTTTTTGTATATACTATATAGTATATTATATTAGCATATGATGGAATAAATATTTCTAATAGTATAATTTCCTATAGGAATCTGCTAAAACTTAATAGCCTTCCATGAATCATTACATAATGTTGTTTCTTTTATTCTAATACTTCTCTCGAATAAACGCAGCTAATTAGTCTTCTTCGAATGTAACAACCTCTGATGATTTCTATTTATCATTTTCATCATGAAACGTATGATGAACACCGCCACTGTAATAATGGCTGCCGCGCAAAGCAACAGACACGCGGCCACATCGATGAGGTATATTTGCCACCAGGCCAAATCCATGGCGGGCGATCGTAAGACATCGTCGCCGTATTTAATCACGTAGTCGATCCAGTAATTCGCGGTGTCAACAGGGCTAAGCGGTTGATCGTGGAATCTTTGGGACACCTTTTTAATATTCTCTCTAAAAATGAAGACAAAAGAAGTCATATTATCAAATAGCAATCAGGACAGAGAGTCAAAGGTGATGGCGACGAAACCAAACCATACAAATACAAGATAGCAATAATATACAGGGTGCCCCAGACCTACCGTATCACCGGTCAATGGCAGATTTCTCAGGTGATTCTGAGACGAATGTTCCTCTTGCAAAATGTCGAGGGTGGCGTAGTTTTGGCGCTACGAAGGGTTGTTAGTTATCCTATCCTTGTGTAGAATTTTCCCGCGTTCAGTGACGGTGGGTCGAAGGGGTCCCGCGTATCGCGCACACTTCAATTTGAACAGCCGTGAAAAATTAAGATCAAATTGAAGTGTGCGCGATACGCGGGACCCCTTCGACCCCCCGTCACTGAACGCGGGAAAATTCTACACAAGGATAGGATAACTACCAAATCCTTTGTAGCGCCGAAACTACGCCACCCTCGACATTTTGCAAGAGGAACATTCGTCTCAGAATCACATCAGGAATCTACCATTGACCGGTGATACGGTAGGTCTGGGACACCCTGTATGTACATAGCGAGCACTAAAGTTAGATAAAAAATGATAAACTGTCTACAGCCAATTGTACCACTTAATCCTGCATACCTATTATGTAGGAAGTGCAAGATATAAAGTGCGCAACACCATAGTGTTAATAACATATATTCACAACTTATTGTAACCGTTTGTATATATGCTAATACATAAGATAATAAGATAATATTCTCTTACATGTATTTCGGGTCGTGCAAGATCGCGTTCAAGGCTGCATCCATGTCTTCTTCAGTCATCTTATGGACATCCAGTTTCACAGCAATGTTTTTCGCGACGTAAGCATCGATGTTGTTATATTGATCGACATATAGAGGAATTCCAATCATGGGAACACCATAAGTGATTGCTTCAAGGGTACCCATGAGCCCACCATGAGTAATGAAGGCTCTTATATTGGGATGATCTACAACATTGTATTGATTCAAGTAAGGTTCCGTAATGTCTACAAAATAATCCGGGTAAAAGAAACAACTTGCATGTTTCATACGATTTATATGAAATAGTAGTTACACGTGGCTAGTATAGAAATTCATTTAATAATGAAAACTTTTAATGTATATGAAATTACATTATAATCTTGTTTTACTTAATTAATACAATACATAATTATTTTAATCAATTGATTAAATATGAATGATGTGACTCACTTAATACTTTAAGTTGCGGCAACCAAGGGGACGTATGAATATTTTTGGGTAACCCAGGCGGCAACTTTTTCGGCTTCGGCACCTTCATTAGAACTCGTACAGGTGCTATCTTGCCCAAGGAGGCATAAAACACATCGAGGATTTTGCGCGGAAACGTTTCAATCAGTACCATCGAGCCGAAGGTGAAGTACACAAAACCGTCTTTACTATCGTCCATCCATTTCTTTAATTCCTGTAAAGGAAGGATTATTAAATGCTCTTGCATCCCATGCCAAATGGTTTCTGCACAAAGGTTAAACAGAAACGGAGAAAACCATGGAACTACGGAATTAGCTGAAAGATGAATGAAACAAAATTAAATGCACGTGCAATGTAAGTGCACTTTTGAATTAAAAAATGATGAAACTCGCGCTGCAAGTCATGGCAATCTCTTGTTTTTGTTTCTCTTCTATTTTCCAAATGCAATTCACATGAGACGCAAAACAATTTGGTGTAGAATAGGTTGATGCATTTCAATTGTATCCTTTGTTCGCAAAGTAGTGTCATTGGTATTTGCGAGAAGTGAGAGAGAGGAAGGCAAGAATGTTATCAAATCTTGCCGAGAGTTACCCAATAGTTTTGTTAGTGATAACGCGTGAGTGAGCAAAAGTGAAAACAGCTTCAGATGTCGAGAGAACTTTCATACTTGAGGCAATGGCGAATCGTCCTTTCGGATATGGATTCCGCCTATTGGGACGAGAGCAGGTGTCATCGGTTGGATCCCATTCACAGCGATGTGAGAGTTAATGAGGATCAGTGCCACGTTCATACTCCGGATGCTAGGCAGATTCGGCCCGAAGTACTTCCTCACTATATCGTCCTGTGAGCTTGTGTAGTAGGTGAAGTACAGCTTAGAGTAGATAAAGGAGAAAACATTGTATGTACGTTGCCACAAGTTCATGGGAATGATCACATTCACACAGTTATTCGGCACGATGGCCAAATTCTCGGGCTGAGCGATTAATTCATGAAGCCATGGAAGTAGTGACGTCGTACTGACTCCAATCAGAGGTATGTTTAACAAATGGGCGATGGCTCCAAAGCAAGGTGCACCAAAAAGCTGACAAAAACAGAATACATTTATGTTGCTATCTGAAAAACTGCAGTTGCTTTTAAAAGTTTGAATTACTATTATACGTTAACAATGAGTCGGGAATTTGTAAATTATGTTATAGATAATAGATATCGATATTCACCAGTAAAATAGCACTGAAGGTTTACGTTAGAAGTAAATTATAAATTTTACAACAACTACATGAAAACCTGCTGTTATTACATACGTTTTATACTATTAATGAATGAACGCATCCTTTTTATTGTTACGCTCATCTTTGGAAAAATTGTTCTTCTCCATGGTAATTATAAGATGGATTCTTACTCGTTATGAAGCTGTAAAGTATTTTCCGGGAATATGCACCAACATAATGTTTCGTACCTCCATAAACATCGCGTCGTAGGGTGGATCCTTTGGCGGATTGCGCACTATGTTTTGTATTACCGGATTCCCCAGATGGAGTTTACAAAATTCAGTACCACCGTCTGTCGCGACAGCTTTTGCTGGATTCGGGCCCACTACTACTTGTAGCATAAATTCATACGTCATATTGTTCCATAATTCTACAGGTAGTTGCAATGTTGCGATATCGGTATAGTTTGGATAGAGTTTTTTCTGTGGATATGGACTGATTATGTCAACCTGATGCCCTTTATCGGCCAAACCCTTCATCAGACCTTCCAGCATATTAAAGCGGCTCTTGCCTTGATGCGGAAACACCCCAAGAAAACGATATGCACTGCAAACCAACAGCCATAATAGCGACACAACTAGCATCGGCAGCACCCGCATGTTTTGTTTTTATGAACTCTTGCGTAAATTCAGATTTGAGACACATGGAAGACTGATGGCCACGTTTTGTGAAGTTATTTGGATTCTGCTATCTGTTAGTTTGTATTATTTTTCTTAATTTTTAAGTTTTCTTAATATTCGGGTGTTCGATGTTGTTCTTCTTCATGTGGCAATATTAAAAATAATTAAGTAAAAAACATATATTGAAAAGTGCAAAATGGCGTATATAAAACTGTGCAATCACGACGACAACATGCGCCAGACTTAAAACGGAATGCCACTGTCATATCTGCGTTTCATTGGTCTTACATGTATAACGTAACTACATGCATGATGTAGTGAAGAAGGTTTATCGCAATCGTATGCAATGATGGATACAATGTTTAAGCAGCATTCGTTTTCCGCAGAATGTTTTTGTACTGTTTGCCGTTATTCTTCTTTGGTAGCATTGTTGACAGTCGTTCGCTTTTGCTGCTAAGTACTCACATGGCTTCTAAATCGTTCGGTTAGAATATTGCAAATGTCGAGGGCGCATAAAAATGGAAAAGATAAAAACATTATTATCTTTCTTATTTTTACAAGCTTTAGAATTATTACAATTTCTTGACAAGGACGAAAAAAATGACGAAGGATACTATGAACAGTTGAAAATTGAAATTACTAAGACAACTTTTCGTCAACTTTTTCGGCAAGGATTTAAACTGTTTGGTAACACATGCTGTTTGTTCGATAAAAAGACATGCTCCAGTTTAATGCATTACCATTGAATTTTGAAGTCAAATTTTTGATATCCTTGGCTGGCTGCAAACGAGCTGCGATAATATATAATCACATGCTACTGTTGTTAACAAACGACAGTGCAAAGGATGTTGTTTTATTTCATTTCAAGTACTGCAATAATGAAATCCTCATTTATTCACGACAATCATTTTATTTGAATTTTCACTTTAATTCTATTATTTTTAAAATATGAATTAGTGTTTGTTTTTTACATAAAACTAGCAACACAGGCGCGCGCTATGCGCGCGCTATTTATTTTTCAATATTAATAATGTGTTCGAATAATAATATTCATCTATTATTTATTATATAATAAAGAACACAAATCCTATTCTAAAAAAGGCTTTAAAGGTGTTATTTATTTCATCGTGTTTCATCAATACAAATTTGTCAGCCACTATGACATTTTGACATTCGCAACACAAATTTCAAGCCACACGAAGTTCGAGCCAAGCGAGATAACCAATCAGCGTCGCGGAAAAGAGGCCTCAATATTCGATAAAAAAGAACTTCAAGAAGTTACGCCTTTTTTAGAATAGGATTTACTTGTCCGTTTTATTTTTAATATTTAGGATAGTTCATTTGTTAAAATTGCATATAATATTAATTTCAATAATGATAGCATTGTCAAATTTGTGATATTGGTATTGTTCGGATTGGATTTTTTCTGTGGAAATGGGCTGTTTATATCGACCTGATGTCCTTTACTGATCAAACCCTTCATTAAGCTTTCTAGCAATATGAAATGGCTTCTGGCATGAAATGAGAACACTCCCAGGAATCGATATGCGCTGCAAACCAATAGTTACAACATAGAGCTAAAGTATATGGAGTGCGCGATGCAAAACAAAAGTGTGTCTACGTGTGCAAGAAGGATAGATAGCGTCCGCGGCTAATATATATCTGTCTTTTTCTAGTCAGGATCTAGCAATTACGTTCCTTAGCAACTAACTATTAACCAATCAGATTTATAGATAGAGGCAAAAAACGTCCGCGGCCACTTGCTATCTCCCTCATTTTTTAGGACCTCGTTTCGTACACGAAAAATAGAGAAATCGCGCAGTCCATTTTTAGATCTACTCATACAGCACAAGATCGTTCTATGATCATTCATAGAATAATATCGGAGAATGTTTAGAATATTCTCATATAATGCTTCAGAGTTTCTGTGAACCTTCCATGGAACATTTGAAGTAGACAAAAACTCATATTCTCTGAATGTTCTATAAATATTCTGTAGCATATTCTATGAACATTTTGCGTATGTTTATGGACTGTTTCTATATATACACTCTAAATAATAAGTGTTTAAAATTTCAAATACTTTCGTTGTCGCCGTTTTCAAGATGTTTATTAATGTTTGACATTTCAAACATTTATAAGTGTTGGGTTTGTGGTTGGTGTTTAATTATATTACACGCGTAAGGTGTTTGATTTTCTACTTAATTGAAATTTCCTGCAAATCCTGCAAATGTTTATGTTTTAAGTCTAACGAATTTGTTAGCGCGTAGTGGATGAATTGGTTCCTAGAGCGAGAGATTACTGCATCTTAATCCGACCATCAGATTATCAGATATTCCCAGTGTACCGCGATTTAATTATATTAAATATAATCTGATGGTCGGACTAAGATGCAGTAATCTCTCGCTCTAGGAACCAATTCATCCACTACGCGCCAACAAATTCGTTAGACTTAAAACATAAACATTTGCAGGATTTGCAGGAAATTTCAATTAAGTAGAAAATCAAACACCTTACGCGTGTAATATAATTAAACACCAACAACAAACCCAACACTTATAAATGTTTTAAATTTTAAACACTTATTATTTAGAGTGTATATATAGAAACAGTCCATGAACATACGCAAAATGTTCATAGAATATGCTACAGAATATTTATAGAACATTCAGAGAATATGAGTTTTTGTCTACTTCAAATGTTCCATGGAAGGTTCACAGAAACTCTGAAGCATTATATGAGAATATTTTAAACATTCTCCGATATTATTCTATGAATGATCATAGAACGATCTTGTGCTGTATGGGTACGTGGCAATACTCGCTATTTGTTCGGTAAAAAAACTTCCTTCGCTTTGTGCGTTATCACTGAATTTAGAAGTCAAATTTCTGACATGTTCGTATAATTAATAATGTACGTCTGAATATTTTTGTCTAAACTCGTGTGTTAAAATTTGCTTTACAAAATTTGCTTTTCAAGGATAAAATTGCTCCTTTACTTTTTTGTTATAACGTTCTCATATTCGAATTTTGAAACATGGCTCATAGTACTGTCAATTGAACAAACGTAGTCCGAACAGGTTTAAAATTAAAAATTAAACAAAAATTAAAAATTAGTCGTCAGATGGAATCTTTTTTTATTAATGCAATGAGAGAACCGAAGCCATCAGTTACAAGCTTATTTAGTAATTTACCTCAATAAAGTTAGCCGGACAACTTCGACTTTAAACATTTTTGTTTATACGAATCGTTTGTTAGTGGTTTGTTGTTGATTGTTAGATTAATTAAAACATTTGTTAGACAATATTTTCTATGTAAATACGAAAACAATTTTTAATGTCAAGATAGCCGGTAAATTACAATTTTTGTTTCAAAATAGGCTTAATCGATACGGAATCGTTTGTTGTTTCCGAATAAACTAATCAAAACGTTTGTTGGATCACGGTTTCGCTTAAAAAAGCGAAACTTACCGTGACGGCAGGGATCGGCAAAATATTAATAATAAATTAATATTACTTGAGTATTTAATTATTTATTTAACAGGAAAAAATAATTCCCGATTAATTGATTAATCAGCAATCAAGATAAGCAATTTTTCAATTGCTCGGTTAATCAGTAATCAAAATGAACAATTTCTTAATTACTCGATTAATCAGTAATCAAAATAAACAATTTTTCAATTACTCCAGTAATCAGTAATCAAAGTGAAGAAGTTTTTAATTATTCGATTAATCAGTAATTATAGTATAAAATATTTTTGTTACTTGATTAATCAGCAATCAGAACGTAATAATTTTAATTACTTGATTAATCAGTAATCAGACCGAAAAATTTTTCAATTATTTCATCACTCAGTAATCAATGTCAGATGTTCCTTGATTATTTAGTTGATTTTTTTCTGGATTATTTTCTTGATTATTTAAGTATCTTGATTATTTAAGTCATCAGCGTACAGCAGCAATTATATACAGAAAAAAATTAATTCAACGCAATATTTTTCTAATAAAATTAGTTGAAGTAGGATTTTTTATGACTGATTAAAAAATAATTTAAATAGTGAAATATTGCGTTAATTTCATTTTTTTCTGTATGGAATTGGTGCTGTACGCTGATAACTACTTAAATAATCAAGAAAATAATCCAGAAAAAAATCAACTAAATAATCAAGGAACGTCTGACACTGATTACTGAGTGATGAAATAATTGAAAAATGTTTCGGTCTGATTACTGATTAATCAAGTAATTAAAATTATTACGTTCTGATTGCTAATTAATCAAGTAACAAAAATATTTTATACTATAATTACTGATTAATCGAATAATTAAAAACTTTCACTTTGATTACTGATTACTGGAGTAATTGAAAAATTGTTTATTTTGATTACTGATTAATCGAGCAATTAAAAAATTGTTGATCTTGATTACTGATTAATCAATTAATAATAAATTTCTCGAAGTTGATTACTGATTATCAAAATAATTGTTAATCAAAGCTGAAAATATTACTGAAAATATCGTTGATGCCGATCCCTGCGTGACGGTAATACTGAAGGAGACGGGCTTCCTCACCGACATTTCCTCAATTGCCGTTAGATTATAGATACTGGAACGATCCTAGTGATGAGTTCAAGGACGAAGAAGGATCCTTATTACCTCTGTAGAAGTTCTCTTACGAGAAAACTAAGAAGCATGACATCACGGACATGTGCTTCAACACCACGTATTACTATCTTTTCGCGGTCGCCTTTGGAACATGTCGGTAGCGAGCACGCGTATTCCTATTTCCTCACAATGCTCAGGCTTTACAAGCAGATTCTTACATTGTCATTACAGTGTCATTTAATAGTGCGATAACGAACGGTACAGTATGCTTATTCAGTTTGAAGAATCCGTCGTATCCGGAATGGATTTGTCCGACAGAGTCTCCCGTGATGTGCCTGGACTTCAACGCCCAGCATCCTCACCTTCTGGTCATCGGTAAAAAAAATAATATGTCGGCACATAATATTTAGAGATACAAACGATTCATTGCGCTAATAATTTTAGGTACCGTGGACGGGTCAGTAGCGGTTTATAACGTAATGTTACCGCCCTCCGCGCCGCAATACAAGAGCAGCGACGTCGTGCAGAAGCACGGGGGATTGGTATGGGAGGTCTGTCGAAACTTTTTTTAACTTTGATGTATTATTCTGCGCCAACCGAGATCTCCCCGAGAGCCTCAACGAGAAGAACGTTAAAAGAATCGTACTGACCACAGATTTGTTGGGCGCCTGACACGGAAGAGGGAAATCTGGCGTTCTTCAGCGTCAGTATCGACGGCAAGATAAATCACTGGGTGTTAAATCAAAACGATCTCGGTCTCACCACCGTTATGACGTTATTTCTGGATCGACCGCCTATCCCGGGACCAGACGGCACGATGATCACGCTCAAAGGTAATCCCAGGCAAATGATGAACGGTGTTTACCGCGTCTCCTCCAGGTGTTACGTGATTACGTGAATTCCGTTTGAATTCAGGGTGTGGGATGTGCATGGCATTTCATCCTGCCGATCAGAACGTCTTCCTGGTAGGCACGGAAGAGGGTACCATATACAAGTGCAATACGGCGTACAGCAGTATCTACATGAGGACGTATCACGAGGCGCACACCATGCCAGTGTACCGGATAGTCTTCAACAAGTTCAACTCCAGCACCTTCGCCAGCTCCGGCGATTGGCGAATCAAAATCTGGGAAGACGAGAGACCGTGAGTTGCACATCCCCGACACAGATTTCAGATTTCATTGCGATACACCATTACGTTGCAGGGAGTCGTTGTTCATGTTTGATCTGGGCGTTCCGATCGGTGACGTTCAATGGGCACCGTACAGCTCGACAGTGCTGGCCTGCGTATCGAACGACGGCAAAGTTACGGTGTTTGATCTAAATGTTAACAAGTACAGGCCTATATGCAGTCAGCAGATTGTCAGCAAACGGAAGAGCAAATTGACGCAATTAGCTTTCAATTACGCGCTACCGTTTATAATAGTCGGCGATGGTAAGTAAGTAACATCTTCTCAAATTGTACAACGTCTGTCGTAAGTCACTTTTATTCGAGATTATGCTGTACACAATTCCTTTGCATTTCGTTACCTCAACCTTTGATCTCACAGAGGTATCGTGAATACACTGAAACTGTCCCCAAACTTGCGGATCCAAGTGAAACCGACGAAGAAGCAACTGAACTAGAATCGATGAAGTTAGAAAAACTGCTCAGTTTTGTGCGTGAGCCTCCAGTGCTGATTCCACCTGAAGACGTGAGAACGGTGTCCTAAATAAGTAAAACTGATGCGTCGAATATGTATACAGAGCTTTTGAGCTTTTGTAAAACAGTGCTTTATTAGTATCTGCTATAACAGATGCGGATACATATACATATCTATATTTTTACAAATAAATTGGCACTAATTAATTAATAGAGAGCTCAAACAGTTCTACGAAGTAGTATGTATGCGTGGGCTTATTGCCTGCAAAAATCTTTATAATAAATCATCTCAAGTTCACTGTGGAATATGCAATAAACAAAATTATTCGATCTAAACTATATCCAATCCATGTACGAAATATAATATATTATATAGGTTTTTCTAAAATGCAAAGAAATAAAAGAAAATATCTATTTATGGAAGTTTTGTCTTGTTCCCTTAAGATTACGACTTTTGATTGAGCGAAACTTGAACAATAGAAAATCTCGGGGAAGGAATTCAGGATGGACTCCACCATGGACGCCACATCGTTCTCGAAATCGTCCTCTGTTATAGGATCTCTATACAATATAACCTTCCTTACTTTAGGGTTAAACATATTAGTGTAAGAAAAATAAGTTTTTTTTTATCCCACCAACCAAACCGCTCACAAAGAGTCCTGGAACTAAAAGGCGCATTACGTCAGGACTCTCCGCCGGTTCCACGCTCCCGGCTAAAAAGGGTGATTTTGTACGACCTACGTCCCCCTGTGGGCCCCGGCCCCCAGGAGGTTCGGCCACCCCCCCCCCCACCTGGACTGCGCTCGTCCAATAAAAACGCCGTGCATCCCTGTCGAGACCGGGCAGAATGCCCCACGGGTGGATCATGCTGCCGAGTCGGTGCAACTAAAACCGCGCCCGAGGATGGAAGGGTAGCAGACCCGCGGGGTGTGCCATAACGGGAAGTTATGACAACTAACGATTTAAAAAAAGATATCTCGTAATTTCGTTCTAATGATAAAATAGTACGTAAAATAATCATTCGTATCTTAAACTTGTCAAATTTTATAAAGTTAGTTATAACGTAGTTTTTTAATTGAGAGCAACCTTATTTCTTCATTTATTCACATTAGTACGAAAATTTGTAATCTAAAAAATGGACAATTTCACACATGGGCGTAGGTTTGAATCCCATAAGGACCACATACGCTGAGCGAACTAATTATTTCGCACTTCCCTTACGGTTAATTTACGCTTTACTTGACATAAAAAATACAGTCGTGTTGCGTAACTGCGCCCTTTATTACCCGCATTAATTGTTAATAAAAGTCGAGAGGAGGCACTCTTGTTATACCGCGGCACATAATGTGGGTAATATAGTTTGCAACTCGTAACGATAATGGGGCGTTAAGACTCCATTATCACGCAACGTAAAACCCCATTAACTTAAGTCTATGGTTTCTGCCATGTACGAAGCGTGACGCGAGAAATATCGTTTGCATATGCGAAATGGAGATGACTTTCTTACGTTCAACAGACCCGCCGGCGACCGAAAAAGAACGGTATTCACAAGCGCGTTCTCTATCGTTCTTCATCCCTTACTGTTCCTTTCCTGCCACTCATGAAATCACTATTAGAATTTTCAAGCACCAAAATTCACCGGAAAAATCAGTAATATTTAGCATACAATTTATTTCAACTTCAACAAATTCGAATATTTGCTTTTGAAAATGAAAAGAACGATAATGCCTGCACATGAATTAATTTTAATAAAGTTACGCAAAAGTTTTAATTAATTTAAAACATTACAAAAATTTCCAAGCTTCAAATATCACAGAAATATTCGTACATGTTCAAACTTTACTCGTGCCTCTCTTCCATTACCATAATTATTTCGTTTTATAAACAATATATCTCTCAAAAAAGTTACATTAAAAGAGCAGTGTTTTCAATTCTCATTACATATACGTTTATGTATTCTGTAAAATCTCTTTCAGAGTTTCTCCATATTTTAATATAAATTTAAGCTCTCATTTAATTTTAGCTTGAATCAGACTCAAGAGTCGCCCGGAAATTGATCACAAAACCGCGTGTCGATCGTCCTACCGACTAAAATCATGATTCCCACAATTATTAATGAGCGCGAAAACATCGTTCCTGCTTGCAGAAGTTGTTAACCAAAGACGTGGTGCAACGGAAGAACCAGATAGTGCCATGCTGCTCGCCGACGCAACTCGCCCCGCTTCAGCTGCTCTACATCGACTCGAACAACACGATCACGCAGAAAACACTACCGAACATGGTGGTGGAGGCTTGCGGTTGCATGCGACGCCACCACCTCGAAGACAGAGGGTGGATCGATTATTACCGCCGAGAAGACGAGACTCTCTGCGATCACCCTTACGCCATCCTGTCCAAGGCTTTCGCTCGCGCTTAATCACCATAAGTTTCATCCTACCGAGACGCTGCGTCCCATCTCGTTTGTCTCATCAATGCGAGAAGATTGGCAAAAACGCGCAAAAACACACGAATTGCGCCTAAATCTCGCGATAACGATTAGAGATAACGGCACGCTCAACATGCGAGCTCACTCATCGTATTTTATTAAATCATGAATGATAGCATTGCAAAGTCACTGCCGTGAAAGTTATGAAACTTCCATGATTTACGTCTATTTACTTTTATTTGTGTGAGCATCACGTTTATCAGTAAAACGCTATTGTTCGCGATAGAGAATTATCATCGGACGATAAACTGCATACAAGAACAGATCGTCCTTTTTGATTAATAAAAAAAATAATAATACAATTGCTATGCGCGCGCGTTAGTTGAATACCGTAATACGTGAGCTCGCGTGATATGATAAAGGCGCGTCTTTATCAGAAACTTTATTCTTAAACGTTGGTGTGGCCCGAATTGCGAGACCGAGCGAGCGCCCTCACGGTGTCATGGGAAATTAAAGCGTGAATTAAGGCGAGCGAAATCGTGGAGGGAATCCATTCCGTGTTTTGCCATAAATACTGACACATCCGCGTGCCTGCCGCACGTCCACAAAATTAGTAGCGGGAGATCTTTTGAGCAATTTTGACAGTGAATCTCGTGTCTGTTTACGTAAAGCCATGTCTCCTGTTTCTAGAGCGCGAATCTCTTGCCGAATCTCAACTCCGGCGAATATAAAGACGCCCTTCGTGCCTTTCAAAAATAACGACTATCTCGAATCGACGATGCGACCAATGACACACTAGAAGCCATACAGTATATTTTCTCACCGAAAATCCACTTATTTGCCATACAATTTGAATCCGTTACGTCGATCTGACTTGTACTTAATTTAAGCAGCGTGACAGAATAGAATTTATTTATTGCTAAGATAAGGATTTCACGTCGTCGCCTTGTCATCGGCGGTTGACTCGCGGGCACGATTGCAGCAAGCAATAAAATACAGTAGCGACTAGTTTAGCGATAAATATGAGCGATGTGAGCACAATATTGATAGAATCTATTGGGTTGTTCGGAAAGTAATTTCGTTTTTCACAAAGAGATGTCGTTAGTCGCGTTCCTCGATACTTAACCTTACTCTAAGCGACAAATTCGTTTTATATTTTGACAATTGACATTTCAGACGTCATTTAGTATCTTATTATGTTGCGATCTGTCAAGTAATTTTTGTTTGGCATCACATCAAACATGGAAAATCAAAGTGAGCATTTTCGTAATATTTTGCTTTTTTACTACCGAAAGGGTAAAAATGCAGTGCAAGCGAGAAAAAAATTGTGTGCCGTGTACGGAGAAGATGTATTGAGTGAACGTCAGTGTCAGAATTGGTTTTCGAAATTTCGTACTGGAAATTTCGATTTGAAAGATGCACCACGTTCGGGTCGGCCAATTAAAGCTGATGACGAGAAAATAAAGGCTCTGGTGGATACAAACCGTCGCATAACAACACGCGAAATTGCTGAAAAGTTAAATTTATCGAATTCGACCGTTTACGATCATTTGAAACGCCTTGGATTCGTTTCAAAGCTCGATATTTGGGTTCCACACAATTTAAAGGAAATTGACTTGATTCGACGCATTACCATCTGCGATTCATTGTTGAAACGTGAAGAAAATGAACCATTTTTGAAGCGAATCATAACTGGAGATGAAAAATTGATTGTTTACAACAATGTTAAGCGAAAACGATCATGGTCCAGGCAAGATGAACCTACTCAATCGACATCCAAGGCAGATATTCATCAAAAGAAGATCATGCTTTCTGTATGGTGGGATTGGAAGGGAATCGTATTTTTCTAGCTACTACCAAGCAACCAGACGATTGATTCGAAAGTGTATTGTCGTCAGCTGGATGAATTGGATGCTGCCATCAAGCAGAAGCGACCAGAATTGGCGAATAGGAAAGGTGTCGTATTCCATCACGACAATGCCAGACCACACACAAGTTTGGTCACTCGCCAGAAGCTTTTACAGCTTGGATGAGATGTGCTACCACACTCACCATACTCTCCTGATCTGGCACCATCCGATTACCATTTGTTCCAGTCTCTACAAAATTCTTTGAACAATGTAAACTTCGATTCAAATGAAGGCGTCAAAAATCACTTGCTTCAATTTTTTGTCAATAAGGAGAAGGACTTCTATGAGCGTGGAATCTTAAAGTTGCCAGAAAGATGGCGAAAGGTAGTGGAACAAAATGGCCAATACATCACTGAATAAAATTTATTCTAAATATGAAAAAACCGCCTTTCATTTTTCCTTGAAAAAACGAAATAACTTTCCGAACAACCCAATATGTCATTAAGCGATGCTATGCGCCGACGATAACTGAAAGGATGAACTGCGAAAGGCACAGACTTCGAAAGGTTCTAATAAAAGGCGGAACAATATTATCGATGTATGATATTGTACTTGCGTTTCCTTTTTTTATAGCTTTACGAAACGCGTCGAGCGTGAGATAAATATATATATTCGCGGGGATCAATATCTCCCTTGCAACGCGGCTCAAGAACGCAAATCCGACGAGATGGATTCTTTTTGCACTTGAAACCTCGCTGGCTTACGATCTTAATTCAATCAAGATGATAATTTTTATTTTGTGTGAATAAATAATATACAATGCTATCGAATTTGTAATATTTCACCTAGTTTGTCCACGTATGATTTTAATCATGTGACGCGGATGTAAACAAAACGAATTACACTTCCTGCACATTTTTATCATATGCACGTCAACCAATCTGTTGTACGTCGACATAAGTCGCACTCAAACCTACATCGCGCTCGTTTTTTTCGCGAAACACGCGAAAACCCGGCTTGAAAGAATTCATGGGGACGGATGAGGGCAAAAACTGTGGACGAACTTCCGTGCGCGGCTTCGAGAGTGGATTAGCGCGTTCCATTCAAAAAATACATTTCGCGTTTCCCGCCCCTTCGCGTAACGCTCGATAAACCTTTCCCGAGTACATCCATCTCGCGGGTTTCTCCCTCGGCGCCATGTAAATATATCATTCGTGTTTTGCTGTACGGTGCCACGTCTCTGTAAATGAATTTCCCGGAGCGCTTCCTTCCTCCGTCCGGGAGACAGACACAGAAACGACAACGAGGAGGAAGTGGAGGAGAGAGAAAGAAAGAGAGGATACGAGGAAAACGGAAAAGAGAGAAAGAGAGAGGAACGAGGAGAGGATGGAAAGCGGAGGACTACGCGAAGAGCGAAGAGAACGGGAGAGGAAGAGGAAAAGAAAACAAGCACCAGGCAGAACGGGAGACAATGGGTGGCACTGTACCGCGGGATCGAAACCGAGTATGTCCTTTAGAGACATTAAACGCACCAGGGAAATAATACTTAACGCGACTCTGCGAAGCAAGTGTATGTCTTTGGCGACAGCAACGAGATAGCGTAATCTTTACTTATACGGATCTGGGCCCCGAATCGCGTCATGCTGCTGTTGTTAATTAAGGCGAGGCAATTTCCAATCTTTATAATCCTAATGGGATATCCGAGATGGATGGATATCGCGATATTGATGTGATATAAATAATACGATACTTCCCTTCGTCGCTTTCAATGAAATCTACAGTAAGATTATTTCCAGAGAAATTAGAGAAATATCATAGAATAGTATTACTGAATAGTAAGATTGAATTAATTAAATGTAACTAATGGATAGAAAATAGTTTATAGATCGTCGGGATTATAAAGATTGAAAATGCAAAACTAACATCCGCAATCACGATCCAGCAGGCCGCATGATGCAAGCGAAGATCTATATTTTTACCGTACATTTTGTACGGAATACAGCCGGTTTCAAGCCTCCGCTAACGTCAAACAACGTTCTCTGCAACGTGTTGTTTCAGTAAATTTTACACCACCCTTCATAACTGCAAGATTGTGCACGGAGTAAGTTCGTAATGAGACTGTAGATCAAGATTGTGTAATGTATAATTTAAGTTAGACCACAATTATATATTTGACAAAATGACAAATGTGTAAATACCTATAATCCATACATGCATGTGTATATTCGCATAAAGAAGCATGGAAAGTTGTGCTTCAGCATAACAAATAAAATTCATCGAGTACTCAATAGATATCCCAACAGGCCAGATGCGATGATCAATCTGGCGTTTCGTCAGATTTTGTTACGGTACTACAATATTTATCCGCACGTTCGCTGGCAATCGTAGTCGGTTAACGTGCGTTTCCCGCGCGATAACGAGTTTAACGTTACGTGACGTCGTCTCACCGCGGATTAATTGCGTCCACGTGAGAGTGCGAGTGCAGTGGCAAATTGCGATCGCCGCTGCTGCTGATGTTGCTACTGCACTTCGTCTGTCAATCAACCGCGCGGAATTGCGCCTGGCGGGCGTAGTCGTGCGTATACGCATATATGCGTGCACGCGTGCGCCTCTCGTTACGTATTATTTCGCTCCAAAGTCCGGTGATTACTTTAATTAAGCATGAGATTGCGACGGAAAAATGGCAATAACGCACCGTTGATAAAACCCTGATATGTGACAGGGCCGTCTCGCCACGTAACATCGTGTGACCTTTTCGCTCGACAGCTGTATCTCGAAGTCGGGTATCGACTTTAATACAAGTCTCTTCGCGGATAATAATGCCGGACAAAGACAATTGAAGCGTATGATTCAAATATCGAGATAAATTGCAAAAATGATCCTATTCTAAAAACGGCGTGTTAACTTCGTGAAGTTCTTTTTTATCGAATATTAAGGCCTCTTTTCCGCGACGCTGATTGGTTCTCTCGCTTGGCTCGAAAACATTAGTAATATTGAAAAATAAAATAGCACGCGCATCGCGCGCGCCTGTGGTGCTAATAGAATAAAAAATAATGATATCAACAACTCAGAACTTCTCGGAAAAGAAATAATTTCTACGGGCTAGAACTTTTTCATTTCAGAGTTTACAGTATTTTCAATAGCAGAGAACTCTAGGCAATATAAGAAATAATGATATCAATAACTCAGAACTCCTCTGAGAAGAAAAAAATTTTTAACTCGAGAACTTTTTCATTTCTGAATTTACGGTATTTTCAATAGCAGAGAACTCTAGGCAATATAATAAATAAGGATATCATCAACTCAGAACTTCTCGGAAAAGAAATAATTTCTACGGGCTAGAACTTTTTCATTTCAGAGTTTACAGTATTTTCAATAGCAGAGAACTCTAGGCAATATAACAAATAATGATATCAACAACTCAGAACTTCTCGGAAAAGAAAAAATTTCTAATGGCTAGAACTTTTTCATTTCTGAATTTACGGTATTTTCAATAGCGATGCAATTGCGATAATGATATTATAGTATATGTCGCGTAAATAAAAACTTGCAGGAAATGATATTTGAACTTGATTTAGGCTATATATAATCCGATAATATACTTCGAGACTTGGCTTGATGGAAAATTTAACAAGCGCTTCTGAGAAAATTTGATTAACCGAATAGAATTGTGCGATTCAGTTCGAGAATGCATACCCTGCTTGAAATAATCGTACATATATGCGCGCGTTAGATATACGAATTTATAGAGATAAATAACTGTTTTCATCTCGGTGTGAATACAAGCGTGTAACAGAGATTTAATAAAATATAAAGATTAATCGACTGCATGTTTATGAGGAAAACTATATAAAGCATATAGGATTTTTGTCTTTTCGAAATACAAGTGTAAAAGTGTAAAATACTTAGTTCTTTCATTGTGAATCTTTCAGCGTGATTTACAAATTACTGCATGCGTTATTACTATTCTACAAGTGGTAAAATTGAGCACTCACCAATGAGCGATGAAATCCTATAAGAATCCATCACAGCCACTGATGAAATTGACCGACCATCTGTAATCTCTTCAGCTGGGAATCTCTCATCGGTTGTTCTTCAGTTTTCACTTCTTTTTGTACTTTGCACTTTTCACTTTGTTCTTTACACTTTATACTTTGCACATACGAGTTTATTCGCGACGCGATACTATTGTTAACGATATTTAAAGAATATTTATGTCGGCACAAAAGTCACTTCACTTTACTGGCGGAGATCGATGCGCAGTGCGATGATCCCACGACGAATTACTCCATATTATGATGGCGAAGTTCATCTTCGAACAATATATTGCGAACATTGCTTCGCACAATATTTGAGAAGACTACTTCGCAATGTCTATGCGAAGATTGCACGGCTTATTTTAAAACGTAATTTAAATTTTAAATAATTAAATTTATAATAATTTATATATTTATTTATAATAATTAAATAATTGAAATTTAATTGAACGTGTTTTACGTCTTTCTACTCGAAATGTATAATAATTTATAACGCGACTTCTAAATCGTTTAATATGTAGGCGAACAAAATATAATCGCGCCTATCAATGCAGTAAATGGAATATCAAGAAAAAAGATTATGCAGTAAAATTGAATAATTAATTATAATTGTGATTACAAAATATATACTCTACTGAACGCAAATAAAATAATTCTTAAAACACTAATCCGATTTTTCTTTGACCGCGTATCTCTAATCGCAAATATGTATATATAATTAATGAGAAACAAAATATAATTGCATCACAACGCGAGCAAATATTCGTGAAATCTATATGACAGCAAATTAGCTCGCGATTTTGCCTCGCGAATTTGAAATATCATCCTTTTCGATGGTATTTGAATTAAAAACCATGCATATCCAAAAAGATAAAATTATTCAATAAGATGATATAAATCAATAATATATACATATATTTTAAAGATATAATACTTAATTAAATAACCGAAGAATCTTTTTAGAAGAATTAAGAAAACATGTAATTTATAAGATAGACTTAAAGACGAATAAGTTATAATTTATATAATTCTTTAATCAATAATTCATGCACAAAACTACGTAGAAAAGTATCTACTTTTATGTATTATACTAAAGCTATGTACTATACTACTGTAAATCACACTGATTATTGCAAAAAGACCATCACCATAATATACAAAATATTTTTACTTTTATTGTTTCAATTACTCACTCTACGATGCTTTGGCGTTGCACAATACAAAACTCTCTTGCTCCTTTTAATTCTTGATAGCTCGCACGAAACAATGGCACTCCTCAATTTCGCAGTCATATTCCTTTAGAAATTTCAATATAAAATTAATTTTATTTAATTAATTTTATAGTTACTGTCTTATTCATATTTTATTGCATCGAATTATATGAAATATGATGTAAATATAATTGCAAAAATGTAATTAATAACGGAAGCTAACGAAATATTTCAATCACATTGTGCGCACGTTTACGTCGAGAATATATGTATTTAAATCCTTACGAAATTTAATTAAATTAATGCGTTCGTGAAAAATAAACATTTGCTCGTTTGCACTACATTTTCTAATAATACTTGGATTTAAATTTAAATTTAATTTAATTATCAATTAATAATATCTTGTAGAGAATATTACGTGTGTCGATATTCGTCAACGGACGACAATAGAATGTTGCGCGATCTTGGGTCGAAGGTCGTTTTTGTGTAATAAGACGTCGATAATTTCAAGGATACACAACATTAATATGTGTGTATAATATATAAAATTTTCATTTAAAATTATATAATTTTACGGTTGTATTTGTCTGAATACAATGCGAAAAATGAACTCAACACACACTAAAGTGCACACATGATTGCGCTCATTAATAACTCGCGCCTATTTCAATACAAAATATTTATCAATTTAATGAATAAATGTGATGTTTCACGATGACGGCGAAGAAATTGAAAAGATTTATCGATTTACCTTTGATTTACGTTTTTGAGCCAATCCTGAACTGGAGTTTTCGGTGCCGCGAATTTGCAATCTTCGCAGGATCTAGAGACAGTAATATTTCTATTATATTTTCATGCAATTGTTAGATTAATTATACAATTAATTATACCCTATGTATAATTCTTACATTCGCAACGCGATATCATGTAGAAATGATCGCGCCAAAAGCGTATCGTAGCTATCGACCATTGAGCGAAAGGGTTAGGAACGCGACTCCATATTCGCGAGCTTATAACATTATAATATTTAATAAAATCGCGGCGCTAAATATCGCAACGGATTCGCAAACTCCACGCGCGTGTAATTTCGACTCTAATAGTTCAAACATAAAGCTTAGCGCGTCAAAAGAACGTAAAAAAAGTAGATTACAAAATACCTAGTGCGATATGAATGTCGCGCGAAAAGCAGCGTGAAGTTGTCGCGATCACGTGATCACACGTGGGAAAATGAGACAACGGAAAATGAAATAACGAGAGAAATCGCATAATGTATTACTGTTATTTTATCTTTTAACGCAAAAACTAGACATTGTTGGAATCTTAAAAAATTTCGTAGCGAAAACTGTACGATAAATAACTACATCGCGTCAACATGTTTATACGAACAGATATTCGTGAGAATTAATTAATCGCGCGCGTTAATAGCTCGCGCTGATAATTATTTATTAGGTTGTTCATTAAGTTCTGCGGTTTTTTTGCCCTAAATTAAAACATAAATCTATTGTACTTACACATTTATTCAATCTAGAATGTATTGTCCATCTTGATCGACCACCTTCTGCCAACGTTCTGGAAGGGACATAATGCCGCGTTTGTAGAAGTCGCGCGACTTCTGCGCGAAAAAGTCCTCCAAGTACGTTTGAATATCGTCCACTGAATTAAAGCGCTGCCCGTCGAGATTGTTTTGGAGTGACCGGAACAGATGGTAATCCGACGGCGCAAGGTCTGGGGAGTACGGTGGGTGCTGCATGACTTCCCAGCCAAAGCACTTCAACTTTTTCTTGGTCACCAAAGCAGTGTGTGGTTTGACGTTGTCGTGGTGGAAGACAACGCCCTTCCTGTTCGCCAATTCCGGCCGCTTCTCCGCCACTGCCTGCTTCAATTTTTCTAACTGAGCGCAATGCTTCTCGGCGTCGATGGTCTGACCGCGCGGAAGCAGCTCGAAGTACAGGACGCCTCGCCAATCCCACCACACGCTCAGCATCATTTTCTTCGGATGCAAATCCGCTTTGGCAACCGATTGTGACGACTCACCCGGACCGCACCATGACCGCTTGCGTCGAATGTTGTTATATACCACCCATTTTTCATCTCCCGTGACCACCCGTTTGAGAAAGGCCTCCAGCGAGTTCCATTTCAGCAGGGATTCACAGATCATGACGCGGTCCAAAATGTTCTTTTCGGTGAGCTCGTGAGGGACCCAAACATCTGCTTTTTTCGACATCCCAAGCCGTTTTAATCGCTGCGCAACCGTTGTATGGGCGATGTCGAAGCGCTCCGCGATCTCCCGCGTCGTCAGGTGTCGGTCTGCTTTGATTGCGGCCACGATTTGGTCGTCGTCAGTGGTGGATGGACGACCGGAGCGAGCAGCATCGGAGACGTTCACATCTCCGGAACGAAAGCGCGCAAACCAACGCTGACAAGTGTCAGCGCTTATGGCCGAGTTCCCGTACACGCCACATATCTCACGTTGTGCGTCCGTCGCTTTTACTCCTTTGCGGAAGAAAAATAGCAAAATGTGCCGAAAATGCACCTTTTGATCCTCCATTTTCAATGAATAGCGCGTACACACAACACGTCAAAACACAACAAAGACTCTGGCGAAATGTCAAGCGTTGTCTAACCTGTCACGGAGTATGCGGCAATCCGCGGTTCAGGCGATGCATGCTATCTTTTTCAATGGACAAACGCTATCGAGAAAACCGCAGAACTTAATGAACAACCTAATAGATTAACGGAGCAACCTCGAATGACCTTGACCTTGACATATGTTGTCACGGTCACCCTCCTGAGTGACCTTCAAAAGGTTTTAGCCGTCGCTCATTGTTTATTAAAAAGTTATTAACAAAAGAAGTTTAATGATTTCCCCCTGCTGCCGCGATACTGCAGCGTACATTTACCGCTTACATTATGCGCACATAGTGTACAATCGCGCCCCGCTTTCTTGTCTAATGCGACAAATGATCAATCTACTTGCCATATACGTCGTAATTTACATGCAATAAGACCTTACCACGCGAAAAAGATCCATAATTCGGACAGCGAATACACGTTCCGTGCGCCAAGCTTCGAGCCGGAGAAACTATACCGATTCAATTCAAATGCGCAGTACTACGTGAGTCGTACGAAAGTCAAACTGCACGAGTCAAGTGAGTGTCCCAGCACTACGCGAATCGTTGCCCCGTCCGTTTCGCCAATATGGCGGCCGCTGGGGAACCTAACCTGGATTTCCTCGATCGTGATAACCTAAAACCGGGGAAAGCGCAATTGACAGGTAGTGACTGTTAGAATTCCGTGTCACTAGTCGGAATTCTAACAGTTTTGCGGCACTTGGAACGAGAACATGACGAGCATGGTGGAAGTAACAAGGTGTGCTACTGCGCAGACATTTCTACTGACCAATAAGAGAGCGTGACAAGAGTCCGCCATCTTGAATAATTTAAGTGAATTAAAAAAAAGATTTGGATAAGAAAAGGATTAAATAAAAGATCTTTTGTGTGTACTTATGGTAAATATATTTTTTAAAATAAAATACAGGGTGTCCCAGACCTACCGTATTACCGGTTAATGGTACATTCCTGAGGTGATTCTGAGACGAATGTTCCTCTTACAAAATGTCGAGGGTGGCGTAGTTTCGGCGCTACGAAGGGTTATAGTTATCCTATCCTTGTGTAGAATTTTCCCGCGTTCAGTGACGGTGGGTCGAAGGGTCCCGCGCATCGCGCACACTTCAATTTGATCTTAATTATTCGCGGCTGTTCAAATTAACCGGTGATACGGTAGGTCTGGGACACCCTGTATAGGTAGTATCTCACGTAAAAATGACCGATTTTTATATTGCGAGGTCTTAAAATGTTGAGAACAAACCCGAGCTAGATAAAGAAATTTTAAATAATGCATTTTATTATATTCTATTATATTTAATTCGTTAAATTCCATTTACCACCTTTCAATATTGCATATATACATACCGTTCTTTGCATTGACATTTTCTTTGCAAAGTCTTTTCTACTGCGCAATCATTTCTTCATTGTTTGGAAATGAAAAATATCTAACATGTTTATTATTTCGTGACGTGTTTTTACGCTGTTTAAACGAACATGACGGTATTGTGCGATGTGCGAGACTCTGAAACAGTGCATACCTATGTCGTGACACTTTCGTTTACATTTATTATCGCGTTGCTATTGGTTGCTATTTGCAAAATGGCGACAACTTGGTGCTGCGCAGAACGTGACGAAATTCGTCCGAGATAATAGCACACCTTGTTACTTCCACCATGATGACGAGCATCACACACGAGCGGCTTGCTCAATGCAGATAGAGCGTATCAGCATTACCTTCGTGGTGATCCTCCGGCTCCCGACTCCAGTCCGCCGTACGGCCGACGGGCGCTCCCGTCGGCATGCCGGGTGCTCCCGGTGTGCGGGCCGTCCTTCCAGGGCGCTCCCTGGAGGACTCCTTCCTTTCCCTTCCTTCGGGGTCGGGCGCTACCGACTCCAGTTCGCCGTACGGCCGACGGGCGCTCCCGTCGGCAAGCCGGATGCCCCCCTTTCGCCGGTCGGCCGTACGGCGGACTGGAGTCGGGAGCGCCCGACCCCGAAGGAAGGGAAAGGAAGGAGTCCTCCAGGGAGCGCCCTGGAGTATCGTACCGGCAAGTGATTAGCGAACGTCGATCGAGCGTATAGTTAGCGAACAACCTGTCAACGTGAGCTTCGGCAAATTCAAGTTCATAGTGTAAGATCTGGAAAGATAGTCGAGACTGACAGGTCGTATAGAGGATCGGAATGAAAACAAGTTGATCACAACAGTAGGAGTATTGGCCGTACAGCCTAAGACCTAGGCGTGTGAACCAGGGATCCCGGAGAGTTCGAGTTCAAATCTAAGGCAGTCTCCTAGTTATTTTTCGCCTCTTACAATTCAGAAGTGGGATAAAATCCGCTACCCCTCGAAGACAGTTGAGATTCATCCGCTACCCCTCGGAGAGGAGGGAGTTGAGAGGCAGCTGGCCGGCAGTGAAGCCTGAACATGGAGGTCGTGACGGACTCAGAGGAGTGAACCAACATGGAGATTGGGAAGGACTCGGAGGAGTGAACCAACATGGAGGTTGGGAAGGACTCGGAGGAGTGAACCAACATGGAGGTTGGGAGGGACTCAGAAGAGTGAACCAAAAATGGATGTTGGAAGGGACTCAGAAGAGTGAACCAAAAATGGAGGTTGGGAGGGACTCAAGTGGAGTGAACCGACGATTTGGAGACATTCGGGGACGAATGTAATGTCAGGCTGGCCGAGCTGTAAGATCTGGAAAGATAGTCGAGACTGACAGGTCGTATAGAGGATCGGAATGAAAACAAGTTGATCACAACAGTAGGAGTATTGGCCGTACAGCCTAAGACCTAGGCGTGTGAACCAGGGATCCCGGAGAGTTCGAGTTCAAATCTAAGGCAGTCTCCTAGTTATTTTTCGCCTCTTACAATTCAGAAGTGGGATAAAATCCGCTACCCCTCGAAGACAGTTGAGATTCATCCGCTACCCCTCGGAGAGGAGGGAGTTGAGAAGCAGCTGGCCGGCAGTGAAGCCTGAACATGGAGGTCGTGACGGACTCAGAGGAGTGAACCAACATGGAGATTGGGAAGGACTCAGAGGAGTGAACCAACATGGAGATTGGGAAGGACTCGGAGGAGTGAACCAACATGGAGGTTGGGAGGGACTCAGAAGAGTGAACCAAAAATGGATGTTGGGAGGGACTCAGAAGAGTGAACCAAAAATGGAGGTTGGGAGGGACTCAAGTGGAGTGAACCGACGATTTGGAGACATTCGGGGACGAATGTAATGTCAGGCTGGCCGAGCTGTAAGATCTGGAAAGATAGTCGAGACTGACAGGTCGTATAGAGGATCGGAATGAAAACAAGTTGATCACAACAGTAGGAGTATTGGCCGTACAGCCTAAGACCTAGGCGTGTGAACCAGGGATCCCGGAGAGTTCGAGTTCAAATCTAAGGCAGTCTCCTAGTTATTTTTCGCCTCTTACAATTCAGAAGTGGGATAAAATCCGCTACCCCTCGAAGACAGTTGAGATTCATCCGCTACCCCTCGGAGAGGAGGGAGTTGAGAAGCAGCTGGCCGGCAGTGAAGCCTGAACATGGAGGTCGTGACGGACTCAGAGGAGTGAACCAACATGGAGATTGGGAGGGACTCAGAAGAGTGAACCAACATGGAGGTTGGGAGGGACTCAGAAGAGTGAACCAAAAATGGAGGTTGGGAGGGACTCAAGTGGAGTGAACCGACGATTTGGAGACATTCGGGGACGAATGTAATGTCAGGCTGGCCGAGCTGTAAGATCTGGAAAGATAGTCGAGACTGACAGGTCGTATAGAGGATCGGAATGAAAACAAGTTGATCACAACAGTAGGAGTATTGGCCGTACAACCTAAGACCTAGGCGTGTGAACCAGGGATCCCGGAGAGTTCGAGTTCAAATCTAAGGCAGTCTCCTAGTTATTTTTCGCCTCTTACAATAGTACGTAACATCAATAACACGCTATAATAACAGACTGCGTTTCGTGTTTACTGTACCCAGTGCATTGCTAATAGATCAAACGTCAATGGATCAACGCGAAAACCGCGAGGAAATGTCAAGACTCCAGTTGCTGTTCACCAACCGGCAGGAGAACCTGGAGCGTACTTACTATGATCTGCTGAACTTACTGAACCGCGACTTCGGCCGGGGTCTACAGTCGGAGCTGTTGGCGCTGTCATCACTTAACCGACAACGTGACCACGCTATGGAGCCAAGGAACCTGTTGCAGCAACGCGAGAACAAGATCTCGTCCGCGCCACCGGTGAACAAGGACGACTTCCAGGTGGTGCTGGACGTGCAGCACTTTGAGCCGCAGGAGATCGAGGTGAAGGTCGTGGACGATTGTCTCGTCGTCACTGCCAAGCATGAGGAGAAGCGAGACGAGCACGGCTGGGTGTCACGCCAATTTGTCAGGCGGTACCAGCTGCCGGAGGACTCGAACGTGGAGCAACTTACGGTCAGGTTGTCCTCGGACGGTCTTCTGACGATCGTCGCGCCTAAGAATCGACCGGAGAAGGAAGAGAGAGAATGACGGATGATCCCAATCGAATGCACATGCAAGCCCTTCGTGAACAAGGAGACCAAAGAGAGCGACGAGGAGAAGACCGAGTGAGAAATCAGGTCTTTGACATAATCAAACTACTCTATATTTGTCTACCAAACTACTATTGTATTTCTCTGAGTGTTCATTAGCCTGTGATAAGCGATTAAATTAGATGGCAATGTGATCATAGTATATAACGTTATCTGTTATGTTTATGTTATTCCTAAAAGTCGT
The DNA here is from genome assembly GCF_003672135.1 of Ooceraea biroi. Taxonomy (NCBI): domain Eukaryota; kingdom Metazoa; phylum Arthropoda; class Insecta; order Hymenoptera; family Formicidae; genus Ooceraea; species Ooceraea biroi. Next base: position 15,620,904 of record NC_039506.1, on the reverse strand, counting down.
ATGTGTATTTTAATACATTTATAATATTTGAAGAATTATATTAATTTCTGTGCAAATGATACCTACAAGCCTCTTTAGATAAACTTTAAATAAACTTTATATTAGCTATTTTTATATATTTTGTTAAAGTTATGCTAAATTAAATGCTTTAGAATACTTTCTATCCTGTCACTTCTTTCAAATAATTACAAAGAAATAAATAAAAACAAAGAAAAAAATAGTATTTTGTAATATTTGTAGCATTAGGTATTAATTAACTTGACTGATAAAATGTTCAATTTCAGTCTAGAATATGGGAGATGTATTATTGATCATGTACTGTATTTGCAAATATCCAATTAAAATAGTTTTGTAAGTTATATTTTTTATTGTTACTACTTTCTTAATTATATTAAATTATTATTTATTATAATTAAATTAATTATATCAAGTTGTATATCAAACATATTTACAGTCTCTTGAGTGCACTTCTATATATAACATCATTTGCGGTATATATCCTATTTTTATAAAAAAGTACTATATTTTATAAATATTTATATATATATAAATATTTTATAACTTGCGATTACAAGATTGTATTCTAGAAGATATTATAAAAGAAAATAAAACGAAACTTTAACGTATTAAATGTGTATTTATTTATTTAAAGACTTTTATCTTATATATTTACAAAATTTTATTAAACTTAATGATTTTCAGCAATACATGTAAAATACGTATATAACTTGTACGTATGTATAATAACGTTACATGTACGTGAATAATCAATAGGCTAATAATTTTACAAAGCTCATTTATTTTTTATCCCCTTGTTTTATTTCTGGATCGTCTTCTACGGCGGATTTCCCGGTATGTTCAATATTAATCACTCTTTCTTTCCTGGCTTCTTCAGCTTCAGGCTTTCTTGGTGCAGTGATCGTAAGCACACCATCCAACGAGAGAGTACTCGTTAACTTCTCTGAATCACATTGCTCTGGAACCATGTATTTCCTGATAAAATGTCTAGAAATCGAGCCATGCTCATCTTTTTTTTCCTCATGCTTTCCTGTAATCAAAACAGAAACGTAATTGTAGCACACTTGTATATTTATAATTATTATTGTAGAGTAATTACGTTAAAAGGAGAGAAAACATTGAAATAATTTACACGATAGCATAAAAATATTGTTGAGTAAAATTTGGACATGCGCTTGCAGGTCAATCGATAAGACGCATATGATTCTTGAACACGCAAGAGCAGGTGAGATCGAATTGCATCAGCCGGTTTTGTCATCATAGATACGCGCGTTTGTTATTATAACATGTCATGATAAAATTGAAAAATCATACTAAATATATTTATAAATTTCTATTCTCTCTCTCTCTCTCTCTCTCTCTCTCTCTCTCTCTCTCTTTTATTTTCCAACAATATTTCTCCGTCTTCGTCTACGTTTTCAATAATAATTTACGTGAAACGAGAACGATGCAATTTTTCATCAAATAACGGACTCGACTGAATCTTTGCATGAAAAAAAGTTTCAACATATAAATGTTTAAAATTATGTGAGATTTTGCGTTTTGAAGCAGAACTTACCTTCCACGACGACGAAATCATCCAACACTTTGACAGTGATCTCATCGGGTTCGAATTGTTGCACGTCGAGGCACACGTGAATTGTTCTTGTCGTTCTTCACGACGGACCATCCGTTCTCGCAGTCGCGCTGAAACTCGCGCACAAACTCGTTCTATGATCGCAAGTTTTCGGTAATTGCCCTCTCGAACGGAAATCTTCGGTCGAAGAACGAAGGCTCGAAGAAATGCGTGGGATTGATGGCGAATCGCTGATCCATCAAACGATGCGGACGTTCCAGGGTTTCCCACCAGTGGGAGAATAATTTTGGTATCAACGTTGCTCTGTATCTGCTCATTTTGCCTCTGAACTCACGAAGATCTCACTTTATATTCGTAGAGTGAATTCACACTAGATCGAGATGTGCAGCGTGATGCAAGACCCAAACAATCCCACTTGCAGCTTCTGCGTCGTATCCCCTCAGCAGTTGCTTCTACACTGACGCGACACACGCCGGTAGAAGCTTATATATAGGCGCACTATATAGTTGCTGTAGCACGTAGATGTAGACACACTCCTCGTCCTCGTACAAATTATTATCTATGGCAGTTCTTAACATGCTCTTCTTGCAGAACTCCATCTGTATGTGCATGAATTGTATTTCCTTTACTGGCGCGTCCTCACTCGTAATTTCCGCGTCTTTAGTCTCGTTTGAAAAGTCCTGTGCATACAGCTTATCTACGCATTATATAATAACAACGATAGAATTAGTATGATGCGTTTACAATTCTATGTGGTAACTGAGCTGGAGAAAAAACGTACAGTGACATTCTCTCGAGGCAGGCACAAAAATGAAACTCACTAATAATCTTACCGGTCATGGAAAAGGCCAGCTTGACAACAGATTCATCACGATTGCTAGCCGCGCGATGGAAAACGCTCCCAAAAATGTTCTTACAATCGGATCTAATATTTGGCGCTTGCGAATAAACAATCTGCGCCATGCATCTCACAATATCTCTACACAGACGATCTGAATCACATTAAATCAAATTAAATTTCAATCAAACAATAGTTAGATTATGCAAAATTATAAATACAATGCTTAACTTTATAAAGAACGTTCTACATGGATATATAACATATCGGATTACTCGATTACAACTACAAAATTAAATAAAGGTAAAATTAATTTATAGAATAAAATTACATTACCTGTTCTTCATGATGTGCTCGAACGGTCTGAGCAAGTCTTTCTTATCATAATTAAATATATCACAGGACGGATATTAACGATATTCGTCCTGTGACATCACGTGCACGATATTTGTCCTAAACTAAAATGGCGTCGTCTTCTTCTTCGTAGTATTTAATGGCACCCGATCCCTTGCAGGTTCGATATGGCCAATTGCGAAAATGAATTAAAAACAAAATACGAAATACGGAATAACTAGTTGAGAAAAAAACTCGGGACAATCATTGTACACCTGACGACTGTCCCCTTCGGAATTCACTAAAATGGCGTGACAGTGACAGTATTTCTTATACCTTAAATCATTCAATAACATAGAAGGGAAACTACTGATGGAATTTCGTCTCTTCTTTTGAATAGAATTTCGCTTTTCTAAGCGAAACCGTGATCCAACAAACGTTTTAATTAGTTTATTCGGAAACAACAAACGATTCCGCATCGATTAAGCCTATTTTGAAACAAAAATAGTAATTTACCGGCTATCTTGACATTACAAATTGTTTTCGTATTTACATAGAAAATATTGTCTAACAAATGTTTTAATTAATCTAACAATCAACAACAAACCACTAACAAACGATTCGTATAAACAAAACTGTCGAAGTTGTCCGGCTAACTTTATTGAGGTATCTTCTAGAGCTTGTAGAAACTATTTTCAAATATCTCTAGGAAACTGCAATTGGTGACATTACCGCCCCATGTTACACCTTTTGTAACCAGCTCTCGCATAAAACACTAGAAACCCGTAGTTGCGTGCGTGCGTGCCAGAGTGCCAGCTGTATACCGTCCCGTTTTTGCCCGTTTTCGAGGCCGGGTGTCACGGAGCGCGCTGGAGAAGTCCCCCAGGCACTTTCAATTCTGCATGACATTTGTTCGCGACGTGGGAACGCCACGCCGACCTCCGTCCCGGAATCAGCGAGCGGTTGAACATCGGTCGACCGGATCGCCGAGATAGTCTGCCGCACCGGAGAGGTAAAGGGGTAAACGAGGAAAGCTGAACGTGTGCGGAACACTTCGCAGCGGCGAGCCAAGATGCAGGAACCTCAGCCGAAGAAGGGGAAAAAAGGTTAGTTTGAACGACGTTCAATGCGTCGAGTCTCCCTCGCGCACTTCACGTCCGCGAATTAAATTAATGTAGCATATGCACGCACCCGCTCGCTCGCTCCGATGTGGCGAACGTCGTCTGCTATAACCTAACCTCGCCGCGCGCGCGAGACACGTTACACGCGGCTCCGAGGACGTTGGAGCGCGCTTCGGCGCCACATACGGCACCGTGACGCTCGATATGTTCGTCGACGTCGACGTCCACTGAATGCGCGATTCAGTGAAATTGCCATAAATTCAGGAGAATTGCCACGAGCCGTTTCGCAATGCGAAGTATATTGTATGATTCATTCTAATAATGTTGCCTGACGTTAGGTAACATTAGAGTTGGAGACATGCGTTAGAGATGCTTTAGAATTATGCGTGAGATCGTTGGAGGGTCTTGGTGAATTTTGGTGAAAATTCTGCGCGAATTAATTGGCCAATCGGTTCGGCTTGTGGCAAGTGACAGTTGCTTCTTCTTCTTGATAGTGAAAGTTGATGACCTTTGAATAGTGTTAGTGATACTTAAAATTCATTAAACGTTTGTAAGGGTGACTGAGAATGTCAACATTTTTTATTTCCTACTGTGACTGTGTAAGTTCTGAGATGTGTATGTGATACTTCATGCTTATGTTGCATATGAAATTATTATTGTATACTTGTAGATGAAAGTTGAATTGCTTTGGACACATTTAATTATTTTATTTTAATTAATTATGTATCAATAAAAATATATCTGATTAAATACAGCAGTACTTTAAGATCGTGATTTATTGTACACTCTATGCATATATATAATAGTGTAGAGTGATAAGTATATGTAACTTTGCAATTTTTTCATTGGCAGTTCACAAAAATAAAATTTCTGGCTTCTCTAAATATAGGAAGGAGAAAGCGCAATGACAGCGATGAGGACATTGAGCAAGTCTTGGCAGAGCTGGCATTGGAGTACTCCGGAGAGAAAACAGTTAAGGACAACAAGGTTGAGAACAAACCTGAATCAACGGAGCAAACGATTGACGACGATGATAAAAAGAAGAAAGGGAAGAAGGATAAGAAAAAGGAAAAAACCGAGAAGAATGACGTCAAAGAGGAAACCGCGGATAATAACGGAACCATAGCTCCAGAATCAAACAATGCCGACATGGACGTTGAAGTTAGCACTGTGAAGACAGCGGCGCAAAAGAAGAAAGAGAAAAAGGAGAGGGAGAAGCAGAAGAAACTAGCTCAGAAGAAGGCGGTAAGCAAACAGTACAATTTACTTATAATTATATATAAATAAATTTCATGCAATTCTCATAGAAATTTATTATTCAATAATCAATACCTTTTGTTATTAACATTCAGCCTTTAATATTTATTACAACAGGAAGCTACTAAGGATGTCACTAAGAAAGAGAATGACGGTGAGGAAACCATGGTAGCAGCCCCTGACGAGAAGAAAAATGATAAACCTGCTGCTGCTGAGAAGAAACAGGACAACGTGGAGGCTGACGGTGACGCTGTTGAACCTGAAGAAAGTTCGAAGAAGAAAAAGAAGAAAGGTGCCAAGGAAGAAGGAGCCAAGGAGAAAGGTAATTTCGTTGATTAAGCAATGCGCTATTTGATCAATTATTCTTCTAACATAGCAGAATTTTCGAACAGCCAAGGGTCCCGGGAAGAAGACCATCGCCGCTATGCAGGAGGCTTTGAGGAAGTTGAAGGAAGAGGAGGAGAGGATGAAGCGCGAGGAGGAGGAAAGGTTACGGCAGGAGGAACTGCGAGAGCAGGCGAGGTTGGAGCAGTTGCGGCTAGAACAGGAACGCAAGGAGAAGAAGAAGCTGAAGGAGAAGCAACGGAAGGAGAGATTGAAGGCGGAGGGAAAGTTCCTGACCACGAAACAGAAGCAGGACAGAGCGAGGGCGCAGGCGATGATCGAGGCGCTTAAAGCTCAGGGTCTCGACTTGCCGGATGTGGGAGACAAAAAGCCTCGGCCAGGTATTTTGGTTGAATGTGCTATGTGCAGCGCATGATCGACATTGATTATCGCTAAACTCAGTTGTACTAACGAATTCTTTGAATCGCTCCAGGAACGCGAATCAGGCCAAATAAACTGAAGCAGCAGATCAGCGTGGAGAAGAAGGACGAAGTAAAGACTGAGGAGGGTGAAACGCCTGCGGCTCAGGTGCAAGTAGAAATCGTGGACGAGCCGGCGAAGGAAGTGAAAGAGAAGAAGGAGGAGGACGACGTCAAGGATTCGTGGGATGCTGATACCACGGAGGACGAACACGAGGAAGAAGAAGGTATCTGTCTGCATGTAGATTGTTCAAATCATATGTTTACGTGAATTATACGAATTATATTTTTAGATGATATATATTACAGATATATTAATCTTATTACTTTTATTAAATACATAATTTTATAAATTCAACGACTACGAGGGTCGTTTGATAAGTCCTTAGAAAATATATAAGATGGCGGTACTAATATCAAACTAACACGATAGCTGACGTATGTATATATTTTCCAAGGACTTATTAAACGACACTCGTATTTCTAAATTTTTAGTGATCGGATTTTTAATTAATTTCAGACAAATCGGATGACGCCCCGAAGACACCCGAGAAGGCGAAAGAACCTGTCGAACAAGTCAAAGTTGAATTAGAGAAAAAGGAATTCTCAGAGAGCGAAACGGAGAGTGAGAGCAGCAGCGAGTCCGAATCCGAGGAGGAGAGCGACGAGGACAGCGAGGTGGAGGATAAGATACCGGATGCCGCGCGGAAGAAGGAACGCGCGCGCGAACGAATCCAGAATCGTCGTATCGAGGCCGAGAAGAAGAAATCCCTGGATAATCTGAGGGCTGCTGTCGTTTGCGTATTGGGCCACGTAGATACCGGCAAAACTAAGATTCTGGACAAGTTGAGGAGGACGAACGTGCAGGACGGGGAAGCCGGCGGTATAACGCAACAGATAGGTGCCACCAACGTGCCGATCGAAGCCATCCAGGAGTCGACGAAGCACGTGAAAGGCGTAAGTATTCGCTTGATACTCAAACTATCGAACAATCTCTGGACATGTTACAACGTGCATCATTTCTTTTTTTTGTTTTTAGTTCGCTGACAAGAAATTTAAAATTCCTGGTCTCTTGATCATAGATACGCCTGGTCACGAATCGTTTAGTAACCTCAGGAGCAGGGGGTCTTCTCTTTGTGATATAGCAATCTTAGTTGTAGATATTATGCACGGATTGGAACCGCAAACCATAGAGAGTATCAATTTGTTGAAGGCGAAGAAGTGCCCCTTCGTCGTCGCCCTCAATAAAATCGACAGGTAATTCTGCGCAGCAGCGGTGATCGATAGATCGACCCTCATGACTATTTTCGTCATTTACTTTCATATTTCACAAGTTAGTCGTGATTGCCTGGAGATATCGCGTTTCAGAGCTGTCCATTACTAAACAATGTACGATTCGTGAAACTGCATTATAAATTTACGGTGTGATCCAATCTTCAGGTTATACGATTGGCAAACCATGAACCGTAAGGACGTCCAAGATATAGTGAAGAATCAGGCACCTAATACTCAGCGGGAATTCGAGAAGCGGACGAAGGACATAATTGTACAGTTTGCCGAGCAAAGTCTGAACGCGGCGATATTTTACGAGAATCCGGATCCTAGGAGTTACGTGTCACTAGTTCCTACTAGCGCCATAACAGGTCAGTATTATTATAATACATTTGAGGCTAGGATGTAGCGTGAGACGCAGCCGTTTTCACACGTCATCGTATCATCGTGCAGGCGAAGGTATGGGCAACCTGTTGGCATTGATAGTTGACGCCTGCCAGGGTCCTCTGGCCAAGAGATTGATGTACAGCGAGGAGCTCCAGGCGACCGTGTTGGAAGTCAAAGCGTTGCCTGGACTCGGCACCACAATAGACTGTATTCTAGTCAACGGTATATTGAGGGAAGGCGATACAGTCATTATCGCTGGTACGGACGGGCCTATCGTAACGCAAATTCGATCGCTTCTCATGCCGCAGCCATTGAAGGAACTGAGAGTCAAGGTAATTTTTCAGACACACGTATTTCGCATGTTGCAAGCGGTGGCATTACGACACATTATTCTTCACATGTTTGGAGAATCTTTACGAAATATAATACTGTTATATATATTTTATATATTATATTCTTGGAGGGAAATTTCTATGGTTATATATGTTGCACTGGGTTGACTGGAAAGTCCATGCGGATTTTTTAAATAAAATTAAATCTTAATACAAAGTTTTGCGTTTGAGCTCTGGTAAAAAAATCTGGACGGACTTTTCAGTCAACTCCCAATATTTGTAAAGGGAGAGATTTTTATAAAATACCTATTAAATTATATACATTTTTCTTACTCTCTAGAACGCGTACATTGAGCATCGTGAAGTTAAGGCCGCTCAGGGAGTGAAAATTGCCGCAAAGGATTTGGAGAAAGCCATTGCCGGTACGTGGTTTATTCTCGAGATCAAGCAGTTTCTTACAATTCTTTATTTCTCATAATAATAATAATAATACAAGTCTTTCAACTTGCTCTTACATCTACTGAACGAAAGCAATGATGCGAGGTCATTTTTATGTACAGGATTAAATATGCAAGTCGCACAAAAACCGGACGAGGTGGACGTCATGAAGGAAGAGATAGCGAAGGAATTGTCGAGTGCCCTTGGAAATATACGTTTGGCCGAGCGAGGAGTCTACGTTCAGGCGTCGACCTTGGGTGCCCTCGAAGCGCTCCTGGACTTCTTGAAGAGTAGCAAGATACCGGTGAGTGCTCGCTTGAAAATGATCTTCTCATTTTGATGCACCCGGCGTTACCTGAAAAATCTCGAAAGAACTATCTCGAAATCGCGCGAGTAGCATTTATTTGGCCGACTATTCGCCTGCGATCGTCAGGTTGAAATGATTTGCGCGTTCGTGTTGCTACATCCGCGACCAACATAATATTCTTATCGGGGAATGTTTTCTTTTTATTCTCGGCAATCGCAAGTTCGCGGAGAGAATACGCGTCGCGTTGCGTGAACAATTATTTGACGCTAAATAACGCAGTCGCGTGCTCTAATCGTCGCTGTTACGCTCTTCGGTTTCTTTCCGAAGAAACGCGATATAAATATAATCATATGATTGTTGCATCATATATTTATTTATCCTGTATCACGCGTGAAAGTAATGATGCCATTATCTATCTAGATATTATTTGATCAGCAACGCTTACGATGCTTGCACAATTTATCTCCGCGTACGTACATGTATAAGTATCGTATACTTAAGTGTACAATGAGTCGCCACACTTTTTAAATATATATCACATCTCGTAATTTCCCTTCGTCTACATGTACCTTCTTCCTCAGCCGAACGAAAGAAACATTTCTCATAAATTACCGCGTAATAGAAGAACAATCGTAATACGCGCATAATACACAAATAAATCCCAAACAAAAAAGACGTGCGTATGTATAAATAAATAAAACGAGCACGTCGACGAGGCTAGATTAGGAGCGGAGAGAAAAAGAGAGTGGAAGAGAGAAAGAGAGGGTCGGGGGGTAAGGGAGAGAGAGAGATCAACGGCGGACAGACAGATAGATCGGTAGCTAGATAGATAGACAGATGGAGAGAGAACAGCAGCAGCAACGAACCACTTCCTTCTTAACAGTTTAGCAGGATACGGCTCATTGGTCGCACACGGTGCTCGTACTCGTGATCCATCGTGCTATCAGCCGCGCTGTCCAACCGTGGGCACGCCTCGCAACCTTCTACAGGGTGTCTTATATTACGCTACGCGCTGACAAAAATTTCGCGCGCCGTGAAATTCGTCCGCGCGCCGCACCTCCGAATTCTCCCGCCCGTTTCGTCGAGCACTGATACTCGAATCTCGTCAAATGATCGAAATCAGCTGTTATTACCATTATTATTATTATTATTATTATTCCTGTTATTACTATTATCACTCCCATTATCATTTTTAATGTTATGCTATTAAGAGTATATATTGTGTACTCGTTCTCTTTCCTACATTATTATCATCGTTTTATTTATTACTTTATTACCGTTATTATTGCTGTGTTATTATTATTGCATAACAACATGCTATTTATCGCGCGGGAGCGATTACGCGAGTTCCCGTCGATAACTCGGTAGTAATCTAACTTCTATCAAAACTCCGTGAACTATTTAGAAACCAAGCGTGTTACGTTAATGCGCGATGACGCGCACACATGGATACACGCACACAGACGCGCCATTTGCGGAATGTGTGATTTATCAGAAGACTATATAGTCGTCGTCGTGTAGCTCGATTCACAAGCGTTAATCGCATCGCATCTTCGCTCGTTTCTGCTGCCGGACAAACTATTGTACATTTACGTAAGATGTATTGCGTGCGCGCGCGAGAGGAGAAGTACGGCAAAAGTGCGCGCGTCCCGTTATCTCGGGACCAAGATATCATTCACAGGCTCCAACGCGCGCTACGCTCAACAACGATCGTAATAGCGGTAGTGATAGCGACGATTTCTCGCAGACATCGCGGGACGTTTCTGCACCAACGCGCTCGCATTTCCCCATTCCGTCCATTCGACGGTCCCGCGACGAGGCCGGCGCGCGACGTTCGTCCAAAAATCGTCCTTTTTTTCCTTCACCTTCTCCCTTTCTCTCCGTTCATTTTTTCTTTATTTTCTTTTCTTATCCGCGACGCCGCGCCGCAACAGAGGCCGGGCGAGAGCGCAAAAAACTTGCCGTCATCTTTCGGCACGAGTGCGAGTAACACACCGTCCGAAACGGCCTTAAGCCTGTCCTTGCTCGGGTTATGAATGGGTTCCCCCCACCGCGCGTCGCGCGTGAGATCACGTGGGCCCCGTGACGTCGGTCATTTCATCGCACGCACACGCGAGACTCGCACGCACGATCCCCCGCCCCCTTCCCTCCTGCCCCTCTTCCCGTCCCGCTTTATACCCTCCCTCCCTCGCAACTTCCTCACGTGCACACAGAGACACGTTTCCACGGCGCGAAAGGGGACGACAAGGGGAGGGTGGAGGAGGGAAGGAGTCGAAGCGGAGTCAAAGTATCGCGCGGTGTGGAGGTTAGTTTGCGAGGGAGGAGGTTGAGAGAGAGGGGGAGGGGGGGGGAGGGTTGACGGGCTAAACTCGAAACACGCGCGCGACGATATGCCTCTCTCTCTCTGTCTCTGTCTCGCTTACGGAACGCCTCGCTTTTGCCAACATGGTGGCTCGCGCGAGCGCGCCCGCGGACGTGTGTAGGCTGGAAAAAAGGAATACGTGATCAACGTACAGGAAACAGCCTACACTCGGCGCGCGGGCACCGTGGGCGGACGGACGGACGGACGGACGGACGATTCAGGAATCGTAGCAGTTTCAGGACGGACGCCGGGATGACGCCGCGAAAAATAGCGAGTGGCGTGCCGGCGCGAAGAAACAGCGCGGATTCCATGTTCGAGGGGAAAAATGTTTTAGGCGTTGCAAAATCTTCGAGAAATTCGATTATTCGAATTCGTTCGATCCGTATCGCCAGATGCGTAACAGAAGTGGAACTTTATCGCTGCTCTCTCGATTATAATCTGGGTTATCTCTGATTGCTGCATCACATAATTCGTCATGAATTACTCACCGCCATTAAGTATTAATTAAGCAATACGATATTGAGCATCACGCAATCAAAGTATTAGGGGTGTGATTTAGTTTTGAGGGTTTTTTTTGCTCAAAAAACGCATGTATTTAAATATGATAATGAATGAATACCTTAATCAAAATATTTTCCTTCCTTTTCTATAACTTTTTCCCATCTTTCTGGCAACAGATGGATTCCGCCACGATAAAATCACTCTTCTTTTCAGTTGATCCATTCGTCGACGAATTTTCGCACTTCTTCCAAATTATGAAAGTGTGTATCCTCTAAAGCGTGTTGCATCCACCGGAACAAATAATAATCGCATGGAGCAATGTCCGGAGAATACGCGGGGTGCGGTAAGACTTGCCATTCAAGCTCTAATAGTGTTTTTTTCACTGATAACGCAACGTCAGGTCGAGCGTTGTCACGAAGAAGAATCACTTTCCGTCCTTTACTCGCAATTGGTGGTCGTTTTTCGTCCAATGCTTGCTTCAACTTGTACAATTGGTGTCGATAACGATCAGCCGTGACAGCCTCATGCGGATTTAACAGCTCATAGTACACTATCCCACCAAATACGGAGCATTACTTTTCAACCGTGAATATTGCGTCTCGGAGTGGATGTTGATGGTTCGCCTGGATCCACCCATGATTTTCTGCGTTTCGGATTATCAAAATAGATCCACTTTTCATCCCCAGTAACAATCCGAGACAAAAGACTCTTCTTTTTTTGCCTGCCGATCAACGAAATGCAAATGTTCAAATGGCACTTTCCGATAACTGATGTCGAACCCATTTCCCTTCTTTCTGAATTTTTCCCATTTCAAGTAAATGTTTGGTAACTGTTGTACGATCAACATTTAATGCTCTGGCAAGTTCTAAAGTGGATTGTGTTGGATTTTCGTCCAATAATGCTTGGAAATCTGCATTTTCAAGCTTTCTTGGTTGTCCCGAGCGTTCTTTGTCCTTCACATCAGTATCACCACTTTTAAAGCGTCTAAACCAGTATTCACACGTCTTAATTATGGGGCAGAATCACCATAAGTTTCCACAAGAATTCTATAACCGTCAGCCGCAGTTTTCTTTTGATTAAAAAACAAAAGCAACGCATGTCGAAAATGCTGTTTCGGAAGTTGCATTTTTACGATGATATAAACACGACTGTTATTGCATCTATTGCTATAATGCTACTAAATGTCATGAATAATGTCAACACTGTAAGAAAGAACAGTTATCGGAAACAGCTATTGGAACAAACTGACACTACAGCCATCTGTTGCAAAACCCTCAAAACTAAATCACACCCCTAATATTAACAAAATATGTTACGAATCAAGCTGTTCTCATTAATTTACTCGAAAGACTATCCGCGAATATCTGCAACATGTCGGAGGTATGATTCAGTATTGGGAGCGTCGGGAGATATTGAATTACGAGTCTCGCCGCGAGATTCGAGCCATTCGCCGGTATCCGTTACACCCCGCCAACGTGCATGATTCTTTCCGCGTTATATCCCTCGAATGTGTATAAAAAGCGCGGTGCAGAACGGTGTTGCACACATCGCACGGCCGTTACGACCGCCGCGACAACGGGAAGACATAACTTTTAAATTCAACGACTGGCATAAAGGCGGATCAATATGAGGCGGTCTTTAGGTCAAGAATGCCCGGTGACCATGAAGATGTTTTTCAAGGCACTGCCTCAAATGTAAACGACTCCGGGCTATTATTACGAGTCGTACGTATCCGCGCGCGCGCGCGGACGCATGTCGCGCAATTAAACGACGCGCGCGCGGCGCGGCGCGAGCGATCGGTGCACAATGGCGTCGTTGAATTAACGATTCTTATCGGGCGCGTCTTCCCGTCCTCGTCCCGTTTAGGCAAACGGGATCGGTACATGTGGCTTAATCGGGACGCGCGATACGCTCTTCTCGGAACCTGCAGCGCATGCGCGTGATCGACGATTATAGGCATGCTCGCTCGCGCGCGAGCAGGTAGATGCACGTGTGCGCGCGCGCAGCTTGTAATAACAATCGAAAGCAACAATTCGGCCACTCAAGCCGCCCGGGCGATCGAGACTTTCGCGAAGCAGATCACATCGGCGCGTTTATTACCGAAATCGGTTACGCGTCAGCCGTTACGTAACGGCTGATGTCGAGCTGTAGCGGATCGTTTGATATCGTTTTTCGAAACTGCGTATGTGCCGTCGGAATATCGGCGGTGTCAATGATTAATATTGATTATCGGCGCGCGCTCGCGCGCAATTGGGCCGCGTGTTCTCCGCATTTGCAGAATCCGTAATTGGCACAAGCGCGGTCAATATTGTTCTCGGAATCGTGTAATTTACCACCGTGAATATTATCGCGTAATATCGTAGTTATATCGATTATCGCGAGGTCGTTATTAATTTGCACAACGATACGGTAATCTGCGTTCTAATTAGTATCATCCGATTTCTTTTGAGATTTCAGCAGAACATGTTTTCAACGTATTCCAAGTCTTATTGTTAGAAAATATTATTTAATAATGCTTTTATGAATTTTATTATTTTACTTTTATGAAACTATTATTTATGATCATTTTTATTATTATTTTTCTTATTATTGAATTATTATTATCTGCATTTTAGATAATAATAATTGAAATTATTAATATCCTTTCTCTTTATTAATATATATTATTCAAAAGATTCTTATTGATATTCATAAAAAATTAGATTGCTTTTCGTGCATCATTCTCCTGTACATCCGTCGTTGGCGTGGTTGCATTTATTTGGTACGTTTTCTTAAAAAGCGCGTATCCAGCCGGAGCGGCAGGCCGCCACGTTCTCGACTCCGTTTCAATGCGAACACAACAGGAAAAGATGGTTCGCTTCCTCGCATTGTTTCTGAACGCCCGGCACGACAGTGGTTTCTTACACGCCAGTTATCCATTAAGAAGCGGGTTCCCTCGAAACGAGACTAATGCATTTTCATAAACCGTCACGATACCTATCGTTCTTGTCTAACAAATTACACAATCCGTAATTAGGATTTCCGCTCCGCCGGCGACGACCGGATTTTCGTTCGTTCTCTCCCTCAAACTATCTAGGCGAAATCCGATCATTTGAATTCGTCGTCGTTGTCATTACCGTCATCATCACGTTATCATTACGAATATCTTACAAGTGCTTGGAGGTTCCGGATTAAGGAGCTTTGGGATTTTTTTCTTCAACTAAAACAGCGGCATACAAAGAGCATCTTGCCGTATGCACGATGCCGGCGACAACGTATCGTTGTTCCCTTAAAAGAAACTATACTCTCATAGAACTTCAGAAACCGAGGTTTCGAGTATCCCGGGAAGCGGCGAGATTCTCGCAATTTCGGCACAGTGGAAAGACTTCGTCTTTTCGAAAAGCCCGGCACCGTTCCGAAATTTCGCAGCATCCGGTCGGTCAGTTTCGGAAGCGGCCTCGGGCTACCCGCGTACGCTCGTTCGGCGTTCACGGGCGGACGGAAGCGTGTAGCTCGCTCTTCCGCGCGGCGGTGCGGTGCGGTGCAGCAGGAAAAGATGGCTCGTTTCCTCGCATTGTTTCTAACCGCGGCATATGAGTGCGCGCGCGCTGCATATACCGGGGACATGGGAGCGGATGCGGGGCGCGGACGCGCGCCGCGTCCGTGCACGCTCCGGCGCGTCGCGCGAGCACGTTTTTCACGGGGCGATCAGGAAAAAGAGCCGGCGGATTGAACGTCGTTAGAGCGTCATGCGGATTTCGGTTAAAATCCGCCGGAAGCGCTAACCCGACGGATCATACCGTCGGATGTGTCGAAAAACCCGGATGTCCTTTCAGTCGCAATTCCGGCGAAAATCTCTCGGCTAATCCGGAAACGCCCTTTTCTCCGACGAAGGCTGTCAAAGGGAATTTGAATTTAATTTATTATTTTCTCAACACATTTCATTGTTTCCGGCATCGCTTTGTCCTTATGATGCCGTAACGAGTCTTAAAATCTAGAAAATCTGACGAAATAAATCTGAAATTGCCCTCTCTTTCTCTCGCTCTCCCTCGCTTTCTCTTGTTCTCCCGGTACTGTCGCGCCTGATCATAAGAGACCTAGCAAAAACGTTGCGCGTTACCGAATTCGAAACAGGTGCACGTGCGCCTCTTCGTCCTTCGGTGACGCTGATCATAGCGCGAGCGAGCGCGCATTCGCGCGCGCTCGTACGGACAGGATATGCAGGAGGAGCGGAACGGGAGGCGAGTTTAATAAATTAGCGTTTCCTTCTTCGGCAAGCGTGCCGCAGTTACGACGAGAGGCTAAAGAGGATCCGTGCCCCGACGGCTGGTTTTAAATGCCGGAAGCGCACCCCTCCCGCCTCTTTGCCCCCGATCCTCCCTTCTCCCGAGCCCTCCTCTCGTGCCTCGCTGCCAGAGGCCCCCTCGTCCCGCTTCCTCGCCGTCTCGCTCTTCCACCCAACTTCCTCCCGCTTGTACCAGCGGCGGCGGCGTTTCTTTCGCTGGCAACATCTGCCGTGTCCGCCTTTTCTCGTCGTGCTAGATCTCTTTCTCTCTTTCCCCCTCTCTCTTTCTCTCTTTTTCCCTGCGTGCTTCGTCCCTCCTCTCCTCTTTTCTCCCGTACCCGCTGAGTTCTTTTTCACTGCAGCACCTCTCTTCTCTTCAGCCCTGTACTCTTCTCCTCCTCCTCTTCCCTTCCCCTCCCCCCCCCTCTCTCTCTCTCTCGTCCTCCTTCAGGAGCATCCGTTCCTCTGGAGTGAAGTTATCGTCAACTCGCGCCATGGCTCGCCACGAATTTCGATGGTGCGCGCTGAGGAACGCCGTGAAGTTGCTGTCGTAAAGTTCCCGATGAACAGTCGGTCCGTATGCAACTTCAAGAGTGGCGATGATTATGTAGAGTCTAGATGTCATACGCCGCTCAAAGAAGCATATATAACAACCGGAAAGAATAACTATAGGAAAATTAGTTAAAGTTATTACAAGTTGTTAGCGATTTGACGGTAATCGGTGACAATTTAATAAGATTTTGCCATCGTTAACAACGAATATCGCCGAGTAATGCGCGCGAGCATTAATATCCATTAATGTACAACTTCTTCTTCTTCATCACTCTTCATTTCTTGATTTTATAGCCTTTGATACACTCACTTAAAGCTAGACTAAATAAAGTAAAATTCGACGCAAAAGTCGAATCAAAGGTTTTGACCGACTCGCAGAACCGATGAATTGACGGTGTATCTTGTGTCACGATCGGAATGCGACGTGCACCGGATGTTCTAAAACATGTTTATCTCAGATAGTCTTCGGGAACGTATCATCTTCTGCTCGTTCATTCGTCCGACCGTTCGTTCGTTCGTTCGTTTGTCTCGTGTCTTCCACCTTTCCCCGTCCGTCTTCTTACTTATATCAACTCGAGAATTGGCCCGTAAATAGGAGCTACCATGCGCACGGTCTGTATACCTGCGAGAGAGTAATTATCGTTGCAATTGAGAAGGATGCGATTTGAGAGTTGAGAGCGCGAAATGAGAGAGAGAGAAATGCGTATTTAAAGTTCGTTATAAAATCTTTATGTACTTTAAAATATTAATAAATTCTGTGAGAATTTCAATATTTATGAAAGAAACGGAGAAAAAAATTACTCCGGTGAAAGGAGAGAACGATCCGCACAATTAAGTTTCAAATTAATTTATAGGAAATTTATAAAAATTTCGATACATTTAATTTTTGAGATTCGATATTGACGTATCTGCTAATAATTATCATAAAAATGTAAATCTAAATACAAAACGCGAATGTATTATATAATATCATTGAACCTTTCACGGGAGTCTAAAAAATATTTTGTATTTTCCAACCGTAATGGATCAGCGAGAAACGTTCGACCTGGACATTCAACATTTCCTAGCATTACACTTGTATTCACGCTAGAGAGGTATAACGCATTTAAACTCGGTTGCGATTCTTAACCGAACGCGGCGATTAATCCCGTTTATCGAGAGCATCGCGTCGCAGACATTGACCGCATTGGCGGATAACTGATATCCGTTTCGCAACCGGAAAACAGACTCGCGAGCGTAATCACGGCCGAGGATCACGAGCTCGTCTTGCTGCTGATGATTGAAGAGGCGGAGTGTAATGCCGCGTGTTGCGCTGTAATCCGACAGTTATCGGAAATAAGCTCGTGCACGTACGCGTTTCTTAATTAATCGCCCCTTTAAATCTAGTTCATCGGGAGACTATATTTACTCACAATTAAATGGGAGAGAAGTCCCAAGCGTGAAAAATCTACACCGCGCAATCTCGCTGCGTCATTAAATATAATGAAACCTAATTATTAATAGCGAGAATGAAACCAACCCAACTATGTAAATGATACCGACAAAAAAAAAACGCGTTCGATCATCTCCTCCTCTGCATTGTAGTCGCCATTTTACTTATTTACCTTATGTTTACGTACATTTATATTTCTAAACCTTTAATTCAGCTTTTAACATCATAATTATGCGCTCGTCATACTAAAATTATTATTATCAAGTTTTTCATTATTATTATTATTAATTCGCGGTCTAGGGAATTAATTTCTTGTGCACAGAAAGAGACCATCTTCCTCCCGGATTTAACGAGAAACGCCTCGGACACGCGGATTCTTCGACGGATTTGTCCTTCCCGAGAGGATATCTCCCGGTGGATCAGACGCAGATCTGGTTCCGCGTATCCCGCGACGTTACTACGGTACGCGCTCGTTCTGCCGGTCGTGCCGGTATTAATTCCGGCCGCGGTGCAGACCGCGCCACCGCTTCTCGGCCGCGAAGCGGCTTTTCTTGGTAAAGCCGCGAAACGGCTCGTTTGTAGGCGCATCATCGTCGCGCGTTTATTTCAACGGCGTCGCGTCGCGTCTCGCGTGTCGCTCGCGCGGACGCTTTCCGTCCGAATCTGGCCGGCGTGCATGCGTCACTGGTTATTTTTGCCTAGTCGTACGTGTATGTGTACGTGCAACACATACATGTGCACGCAGCCCGCGTGTGTACGCGGAGGGACCCGCGGGACCCGTGATCTCGATGGCGACGATTCCAGGGATCCGCCGTCCCGCGACCGGTGATTTGCACGCGTTGCGAAATCGAGCGCCGCGCTCCATCCGCTCCATCCGCCGGCGCGTTGGCCATATGGGCGGATTGTTCATTCATTGAAAACGCAGCGCGTCGCTCTGCATCGGAGTCGTTATTTTATTTATTTGTTTTATTTGATGTTTATGTGTTTATTAATTGGATTTCGATGATGATGATCGTGTGCTTGTTATTCAAAAATAATTCCTGAGTTTACAATTTTTTATTTTAACGATGATTATGCTCGATATTTGCAAATAATGTTAGTTGTCGACAATGGGAATGATTTGAGCCGATAATATTCACAGGTTCAATACTGTCGTGAGGTTGTCATTATCAATTACTGTAATTTGTTATTGTAAACCGGACACGACGTTCTGCGACGAAGGCAAAGGCCGAAAACAAAGAGCACCCTGTCAGAAATGATCAGAACCGATTGCGACTCGCGAGGTATCGCGTGTTCGACCGACCGCGCTCACTCGCGTCTCCCTCGTTCATCGTCCAGGCAAATGGATTGCCGGGGGTTTTTTGCGCTTCCGCGTGGTCACGCGTGACCAATATCAGTGTCGATGAAAAGTTACATTGTCCGCAAGAACTGGTTCGGGTTAAGCAGATGACAAGCGCAAACCGCGACACCGGGCCGTTAGATTGTTACCGCAATCATTACTCGCTCTCCCCGCTTCTCCCCTTGCCCCTTCCGCTCCCCCCCGCTCGCGTTTATGTAACAATGCGCGAAATAACGTAATGCAAGAAACTGTGTAATAACGCTGCTTGCCAAGATGACAGCCGTTATTGCACGCGGTTATGCGAAATCGGAGCGACTTGCTTGCGTAACGACGAGCCGCGCTCGCTCGCGATCGCTGTCTAGTGCACATCTTTCTTGCGTTCAACGATCTCTCGCTCGCTAAGGATATTTCTGTCTTTTTTCTCCGCAGTACTCCGGGATTCGTATTGGACCGGTCGTCAAGAAAGACGTCATGAAAGCGTCCATCATGTTGGAGCACGATAGCCAGTGAGTAGACCTTGATTATCATTTAGTAATAGTGTAGATGGTCGCCACTTCGTTATGTTCCTTCAAGTCTTTCCTTGGGCGCGCTGCCAGAGTAAAGATTTGTTCATATCCAAAAATTGACAAACGTTTCTCGTTTCCTTTCGCACGTTCGGTACAAAATCGGGACACGAAGTTCCAGCAACTTGATTCTAATTGTCTACTTATCAGTTATGACTAATCATTAAACTGACCGCTGATCTTTTCTATCGAATGAGAGCGACGAGGCTTCTGATGATCAGTGATCAGTCGTGATTAACTCTCCCGCAGGTACGCGACGATCCTCGCGTTCGACGTAAAAATCGAGAGGGACGCGCAGGAGCTGGCGGACTCGCTGGGCGTGAAGATCTTCCAGGCGGACATCATTTACCACCTGTTCGACAAATTCACCGCCTACAGGGAGGAACTGAAGCAGCGCAAGCGGGACGAGAACAAGCACATCGCCGTGTTCCCGTGCAAGCTGAAGATCCTGCCGCAGGTGAGCGAGTGATGCGATGCGCCCTCGCCTCGAAGAGGGCAGGGGTGAAAAGGCGCAGGATAAACAAGCGGGATTTACGCCGGTACGATGTCCTAACTCTGTGCAGCTGTCTCAATGGTGGATTCTACCGTTCGTGTTTCAGTACGTATTCAACTCGAGGGACCCGATCGTGATCGGCGTGATGGTCGAGGCTGGAATCGTCAAGGAAGGAACGCCGATCTGCGTCCCGAGCAAAGACGTGAGTCGACTTAACGTTCTTCTTTTTCTTCTTCCTCCTCCTCTTCTTCTCGTCCTTCTTCTTCTTCCTCTGCCTCTTCGTCTTCTGGAACCCTATCGTGGATGGCGACGAACGCCTCTCTCTCTTTCTGCATGTCGCTCGCCTGTTATCGGCGTGTACTGGTGGCTATCGCCGGGCAGATCGATAACTTTCATGTCGCGCGAGCGACGCGTCAGCAGTGTTTTCCTCGATGATTCGATATTAAGGCAGTAAAAAAATCCCGTCTCCGACGAGATACGCCGACGTAAGATGAACGATGCTCTTGACGTCCGTACGTGTCTATTTGTTTTATCTTCTTTAATGTTGGATTGATCCCACTTGGGGAGCAGCAGGCCAAGCAACATTAGAAAACATTGTAACCGGCAACCGCCTTGAAGCTCCTTAAAAAATATTGAAAAATAGCGTCACGTTACTTTTTATTGAACGAATGCGATGTCGCGCGAGTGCTCATGAAGTATTTCCATCATCCTTCACGGTATACACGGCATAAACACCGGCGAGGTCTTTGCGTGCAAAACCGGCGCCTCTTGTCAGGCGGCGCGCGTACCAAAAATAACCACGTCGGGCCATGTAATCGCAGTGGCCGGAGAGATTAATAAAATTTACGCCGAAGGCCCGCGGCGAAAATTGAATCCGCGCGCTCACGACGGAGGGATGAATGGAAGAGAGCGAGAAAACGGGACGGGAACGAGACGGAGGCACGCAAGCGTATGCGAGACGGCGGCGGCGGCGGCGATCAGGCGGAGTCGCGACCGGACCGGACCGGACCGAAGCGAAGCGGAGCGGTGCGGAGAGCGGTAACCGAGAACTATCGGCGCGCGCGTAGGTGAACTCGTTCGGCGGAAATACGGCGATTCAGTTGGCCGATCGATCGTGTCGATCGAGCAGGCGGACGTATAAACCGCTCCGGGCCGACCGACCGACCGACCGGCATTCTCGGTCTCGCTCTCTCGCTCCCGTAGGTGGATCCGATCGAACGACCGGCCGATCGAAGAGAGTCCAGTCTCTCTCTCTCCCTCTCTCTCATTCTCTCCCGGTTTTGCGGTCTCCCTCCTTTCCTCTCTCTGTCCCGTTCTCTCCCGTGGGAGGAACCGGGTGGGTAGGTAGCAGCCGGCCTCTCCGGCCTCGCCTTACGCGGTAGCGCGCGCGCGAAACGTTGCAGGTTGCTGCCTAGCCTCGGGACGCCCGTAGGCGTCGCGATGCCATTAGCGGCACGCAAATTCCCGGCGTATCAAAAATCCGAAATGTATATATTCTCCCACTGGTGCGCGCGCGCTTGGCGCACCCACGCGCGGCGCGATCGATGATTTAGCGCGCGGCTCTGTCACCGCTTCGCCCCGCTCCTCTTGGCTCTTTCACTATGAACGACTTTTTTCTGCTTCCCCGCGAATTGTTTGTCTGAAAAAGCCTCCGAGTGCCGCTCGGGGGTTTCCCGAGATCTGCTTTGTCTCCGAGATGATGTTGAAGTCCTCGAGAACTTCATTTCTTTGCATGGCTTCTTTTAAATTTAGGGAATTTAAGAGATTGCCTTTATAAATGCATTGCGTTGCGATATAAAAGTTAAAACACGATGGAAGTACACTAACTACATAAAAATCGCCGTTCTCTTTTCTTTACAAAATGTCCAAATTAAGGATTTAAAAAAAAAGTCTCTCGAATTATCGAAATATAATCGACGCCGAGATTTAACTCCCACACTATTCGAAAGAAGCAATTACTATTCTTTATTTTACTATTCTATTCGTATTACTTGTGAGCGAGTCGCCGAGTTTTCCATCGCCACCGAAAAAAATATCGGGTGCCTCGGCTCGTGAAAAATCGCGATTCGTACGTGAGACCGAGAGACTCTTGGGATCCTTCGCACGAAAGGGAGGCGACGTACATTCCGGGCCCTTGCGCGTAGAAAGCAGCTCCGACCACGTATCCGGGCCCACGCGGTACTTCCCGCGGGCCTGCGGGGGCTCGCGCCGCGAAACTTTGTGTCGTCGGGCCTCTCGGCGATGTTTCTCAACCGTTTTCTGGCTCGAACACTTCCACCCGGCGTGCCAACGCTCCGCCGACAGGATGAATTCGCGATGAATCCACGGTGATTTTCCACAACGTTTCTCTCCACGCACGATCTCCATTCCGCCGTCCTTCGTAGCAAGAGATTCCGAATGGGCTCGCTTGTTTTTCCACGTGGGCCTGTAGGACGTGCCCACGGTATCGACAAATGGCGGGATCGCTTTTGCGAGAATTTGACTTTTTACGATCCTGTCGTGGATCGGAGCGACTCGTGTCCTTCGCGACTCTCAGTAATCTCTAAATCGTTTAATTTTGTCTCATTTCTTTGCATTGAGTTGTTTGATTTATTATTAATTTGATTTTTCGTTCTCCGGATGTGACATCAGCGAGACCTGACGAGACGCTTAAGGATCGCATCCAACTGCTGCGGTTATTAAGAAAACATTTTGGGATTTCTTTACGTGATTACTGCGCGAATCACGCGGTGGTGAAAGTATTCAGGTATCTCTATCCTCTCCAGCGTTTTTCTTTGAGGGTAAGTATACATACTTCAAGGGTGAAGCTTTACACACACATCCCTTTGGAATATCCTCTACACCAAACCTTTCCTCGACCCTTATTTCAGGCTTAAGAAACGGAATCGGCTCATGTGCCTAATTCCAGTACAAAGCCCTCGATTGCACACGTCGTTCAGTGTTCCTCATGCCTAGCAACGACCCCAGATGGAAAACGGATGGAAGTAGTTTCGCAAACAAAGCGACTCGGGGCGGAAAACTCTCCGGATTTGCCGTGAAAGTTACTTCCGCCCGAGCCGCGTCCAATCGACGTGGTCGTCAGATACGCGTTTCCCTGACGACGGGGATGACCCGACGATGATCCCGGGCGTCGGCCGAGTCTCACGAAACTCCGGTTAGCGCAGGTCAGTTTGTTGGCCGGGACTCTTTGTCGGACAACCGGATGTGCGTCGATGGCGGCGGTAGAGCGCGCGATATCGCGCCCGGGAAAGGAAGCGGACCCCGCGGCTTTTACGGGCGGAAGAGGACGGAGCCGCGACGTGAGCTCGCAAGCGCCGAGCGGATTTCAGCTCGGGACACATCTGGCCACCGCGCCTCGCACCCGCGATCTGCGTGCCAATTTTGACGACGTCGTCGTAGCTTCACACTTCACGTTGTGTAACGACCTCGCGACGCTGCCTTGTCGTTATTCACGTTATTTTTTTTATTTTTTTTCTCTTGACGACGTCATCGTAGAAGATATACTTAATGATGAGGGCTGGACGACACGTTCGACTTTTCGGAAAAGCTCATTTTCACTGCTAACATATTAAGGGGGGAGCCTGCTTTAGAACGCTGAAAATAAGGTATATTTTACGAATTGTTTTTGGAGAAACTATACAGCGGATCATTATAAAACTTTTATGCATTTATTAGTACATGTTTAAAGATAAAAAAAATTATTTTTTGATTTGAATATATCGCTTGTAGAGGTCGTCCTGGAGAAATCTTAGTGCGGCCGCGTCGCCGGCATTGCAAATTGGTGAGCATTCTCCTGCCTCCAAATTTCGTCTAAACTGAAAAATTGAAATATGTTCTCGTTATTTATGAATTCCCATCGTCGATGAACCAAAGAGAGAAGAAAAAAGTTGAAAAGTGTCAAAATGGTGGAGCTTAGAACACAAAAGTACGATTTTTAGGCAAAGTTTTTGAACTTTTTCATGCAAAAATAATTGTTTAACTTAATGTTTTTATGAATATTAAAGGTTCATCGACGATGGGAATTCATAAATAACAAGAAAATATTTCAATTTTTCAGTTTGGATGGAATTTGGAGGCGGGAGAATGCTCACCAATTTACAATGCCGGCTGCACTCAGATGCCTCCAGGACGACCTCTACAGGCGATATATTCAAATAAAAAATAATTTTTTTTATCTTTAAACATGTACTAATAAATGCATCAAAGTTTTATAATGATCCGCTGTATAGTTTCTCCAAAAAAATTCGTAAAATTATACCTTATTTTCAACGTTCTAAAGCAGGCTCCCCTCTTAAGAAGAGTCTGTATTTGTGCTCTGCTAGGGGCGCTTGCTTTCAATATTATATTATGTTGTTGTTAATGAAATCATCGTTTGGAGCTGTATCGAGAGACGTACATTAAGATTCGCAGATTTAGTTGGCTCACTCTCAGCATTGCGCGCGCAGAATTGACAGTAATTTTTCACGATGCTTGAATAACTCCGATTGAACGTGCAGAATCTCGTTCGCGCTTTGAGACGTCACGTATCCAGATCGAGATCGGGATCGCGCGCGCGAAACGGATCGTCGATATGACGATCCGCGCCCGTTGACCCCGCCGATTCGCAGGCGCCGTTTCGATTCGCGCGTTTTCCCGTAAACGCGATCGCCTTAACGAGCGCGATATCAATGATGGCGCTAATGAGACTATCGACATCGTTACGTAACGCCTATTACTCTTTCCTTAGAATTTATTTCGTCGCATGTCTATGTGCGTGCGCTTCGCACACTCGTATCACGCACGAAAGAGGCTCTAGCGAACCCCGGGAGGCGCACCGAGAGCCTATCTATTCATCTATCCGCTTCCCCCCTCGCTCGGCTCGTATCGTGCGTTATCGGGCGTACCCGCGCGTCCACACATTCGTATCACATACGCGTCGCGCATACGTGCGCACACGTGCGTACGCGTTGCGCAACGTGTCGGCGGCGGTCTCGATAGAGAGGCGGCTGCTTTAAACGCGGAGCGGAAATCCGGCGGATTCTTTCGGCCGGCCGTTTTCTTTCCCGGTCGTTTCCTTTTTCTCTCCCCCCTCCTCTTCCGTCGCATCCATTTTCCTCTCTTCCCGCCGATCGCTCGTCCGTTTATCCGTTCATTCGTTTATTCATTCGGTGGCGGATTCTGCTCGGCTCGATGACCCGAGAGCATGGTGTCGCGATAGCGCCGAGCTTTTGATGCTCCTTCTCTTCTTCTTCTTCTTCTTGCTCCGTCTCGCTCTCTCTCTCTCTCTCTCTCTCTCTGTACGCCCGCTCCGGGAGTAGATCTCGGCGCGTTTCACGATTGGATGGTCCTGGCGGAAATAAACTCTGCTGCGTGAAGCATCGTCGCTGCTGTGCTGCCGCTGCTTCTTCTTCTTCTTCTTCCTCCTCGCGGTCTTCGCTCCGACTTGTATCGCGCGACTTCTCCATTTTCTTCTGCCTCCTTTATCAGGCCGCCTAAGCGACAAGCAGACCGTCGTCCGCCGGCGCATAATAGGAGAGCGCCAACGATAAAATAGACCTATCGTCAGTTATCAGTCTTTCGCGTTGAAACGCATGAAACGCGCCCGTTCATTGAGCTTTCGTTCCTCCAGCGAGAACGGAATCTCGCTGGTCGATCGAAAATCGTTGTAGATCGTCCCTGACAACTAATCTTGAGAATCCACGAAAAATCGTTTATACTTGTCTTGCATAGCGCTAGTTTTGCATTTTTGTTTCTACAAAAATGGATATTGCTGAAAACAGTATATGTATAATACTTGAGGGATTCCTATATTAATTTTAAATAAATATAAATTTTAAATTCAACCTCCTTTCTTAGAGACTTTGTACAAAAACACATACGTATTTATATACACTTATATAAGCATGCACTTTATACACAAGAATGTATACACATATTCCGTTAAATATTTATAAATATTGATAATCGGTATAAATGCACGTTTGATAATAGGAGGTTAAGGAAGTGACGAGGTCGCGACTGATGTCTAAAGTTATCATTGAAAATTGAAAAATAAAAATGGATCAGAATCGAAGCTGGACGTAGCGGCGCGGTTTAAAGACACGTCCTCGCACGACATCGCCGTCCCGTAATGCGAGAGTCGGCAGCTCGACGAGGAGCGAGTAGAATAAGTGAGTGACCGAAGCTTGGAGGAAAAAGGAAAGATAGAGAGAGAGAGGCGAGCGCGAAGCAGGACGTGAGAGAGAGAGAAAGAGGGGAGGAGAGGGAGAGAGCGAGGGAGAGGCGGAGGCCCTTTATCGTGGCAAGTTCAACAACACGCTATCGTGGCGCGAAGAACACGATCGACGTTCGTCGTTGCATTGAGCGCACGCTCGCCCGATTCTCAATCTCTAGTACGATGTTTCATAACGCTGTCTCGTGGAGGGACGGAGAGCAAGGGAGAGGAAGATAATTTGCATTACGTGTGCCGCAGCGTCTTGTGAACGCGCTGAAGAGATGTCCACATGTCACATGCGTGTTTAAATATTATTTATATTCTGCAAGTAAATTTTCTAAAATTATGCAGCTTTATTATGCAGGCGTAAAAGTAGCTTAACTCGAGCAGATTTATAAGTAGACCTCATTGAATAATATAATAAAGCAGAAGAAAAATTCGACTTGAAGATAACAATTCGAGTAACGATGACAAGAATGAAGTACAAGACGTTACAAATGTCAATGTGAAGAGATTTTCTTAGAAATTCAAATCCTTCTAACTTTTCAATCTCAGGCAGATATGATTGAGATAAGATGCTCATAATTTTACGATTCTCTCGACGTAATCTCACAATTTTACGTCTCCTCTTTAATAATGACGATTTCGAGAGGAATGACCTGTTCCAAATGCCGCAAGATCGCGATCAAACATGTCGCGGAGATTCCGCGAGGCTCGGAACGATCTCGCAATCTCGCCCGGAATTCCACTTGGCTCGTAGGCGAGCGACAGGAACTAGAAACGCTCTCGTGCGAGTCCTCTTCCGGCGGAAAAGGCGCTCGCAGCCGCGTTCTTCCTTTCTCTCCATCTCCGATCCCTCTCCCCCCGCCGTTTCCTCTGCCTTCTGCTTAGCTGGAGGGTACATACGGCGCGGCAAATGCGCGTGCAAATTCACGCGCGGTGGACAGGAATCCCGCGAGGATATCTTTCGATTGAGAGATATTCAGACCGCGACATTTCGCAATTGTCCGCAATGCATGCCGGCAGTTACATTCTCAAGGGAGCTCCTACGCGCGAGTATTATCTTTCTCAACTTTACGCGAATCGCCCGAGAGCGCAAGGTACGCCGATAATTTCCCGTGAATACTGACGGATTTAGTATCACTGATTATTTATTTATAATTTTTATCGAGGTCCGTCTAGAGTTATTTTATTTTAGTCTTCTGGCATTTCTTTGCTGGTCGAAACTGTTCGGATGTAGTGGATTTAGGAAATTACCGATGTACAGAAACGTGTCAAGCGAAATAAATGATGCTTTCCGGAGACGTGGGATCTCCAGAAATGGAATATTGCGACACCGAGGCTCGATTGGTCGACGGAGACCGGCAGGAAACGTAAAAAGGAAATGGAGATAATAAAACCGATATCTGACGTAAATTTTAAACGAACGGGAGGATAAAACGGGACCTTCTCGTCGTAGATCTATTTTCGCGCGTCTCGTAATTTCGACGACATCGATCGAAACCGGATGCGACGAATTAACTTCGACAGGGTCGTCCCGGGCTTAAAAAGTGCCGCGCGCGCGCGGCACATACCGAACGATACCGTGTGTCCCGCTCGTTTCGAGCACAGTAGACTCCCATATAACGCAGTCTCGTATAACGCGACGGAACAATTGCGGCAATGTTCACGTAACATGATAAATCAGCCACGTATATCGCGTTGCACACCTACGCGTAACAAAACACGACTAATCCTTGTGATATGCCGTCAGGATAAGAGATTTGCAAGATTTTATATATTTATATAAGCCTCTATAGCATAGATTGCCTGAAAATGCATACATAGAGGAAAGTCCCCGATTATGAGGTACCATATCGATTTTGCCGAATGTAAGGAAATCTATAGGCAGAATTTAAAAATGTAATACGTTATCTTGAAGAGAATTTAATAAGCTTTAGGTTGGGGAAATGAAAAATCTAATTTAAATATTATTTTTTCTGAAAATTAAAAAAATTTGAAAAAAGAGCTTTACGCAGGATCGAGAAAGTGTGCTCCTAATATAAGATACCTCGAGAAATCGGTGTTAAAAGTGCAAAATACATCAGTATTGCAATTAAAAAACTTTATTAGATAGTTTTATAAAAATACTGCTGCCACAGCCTTCGCCAAATCTTCACGATTCCACTGTCGACGCTTCCTCGTATCTCTAACCTCCATAGTCAGATTCTATAAAAATTAAATACACAAAAATTCGTAATATAAATTCGTATTAACTTTTCTTTAACCTTAAGTAGTATTTTCTTTCTTTTTATTACACTACATAATCTTCATATTCGAGCAATAATTATCTCATATTAAGAGTACCCTGAATATCTCATTATACGAGCCACACGCCTAGCGGTTCCGCGATCATGAAATCTAATCTCTACAATTAAGCAATTCAACAAATTGCGTATTTTCCTGTTACTACGATTCTACTCTATCATTGCATACTGAATTTATTGCCAACCATTTCTTTATTATATAATAAACAAGGTTTAAAGACTTACCTCAAGTTCCTTTGACATGTTCACAATTTCACAAGCCGTTTCTTGCAAAAGCTAAACGCAATAACGAACAATGAATTTTTCACTAAATACATTTTACACCAAGAGTAATAAGTTCATGGTGGAACTAACAGATGGTGCTCACTAGTTTAGCAGAAACCCCATTATCTCATATTAGGAGCATATCTCATAATAGGGGATTCTCCTCTACATATATATCTTTCTATTATTTTATATATATACAGGGTGGCCCATTTTAATTTATACAGTCGATTTTTTAAAAAACTAAAAGAGATACGAAAAAATGTTTCAGACAGACATGTCACGATTTCGAGGGGGACATAAGATGATACCATTGGTTTGACCTTGAATAGTCGTTTGAAGGTCACGCGAAGATCACCTTCAATTTCTTAAATTGAAACCCCAACTTTTTATTGCAGATTCTTATTCTCTATCGAAAAGTAAGTAACTTTTGTCTGAAACATTTTTCCGAAAAATGTCATCTTATGTCCTTAAAATGTCCTCAAACTCATCTTGAAGATCATTTTAAGGACATAAGATGACATTTTTCGGAAAAATGTTTCAGACAAAAGTTACTTACTTTTCGATGGAGAATAAGAATCTGCAATAAAAAGTTGGGGTTTCAATTTAAGAAATTGAAGGTGATCTTCGCGTGACCTTCAAACGACTATTCAAGGTCAAACCAATGGTATCATCTTATGTCCCCCTCGAAATCGTGACATGTCTGTCTGAAACATTTTTTCGTATCTCTTTTAGTTTTTTAAAAAATCGACTGTATAAATTAAAATGGGCCACCCTGTATATATATATATTACTTATTTTATATATATTTTATTCCTTTATACATAAATAAAGATATAAGAGTTAAAATTTATGAATATTCCATTACCATAATATGCGCATATAAACGCGGTTCGTGTAACGCGGCACGTACGCCACGCGTTTTATTTGTATTGTACGCCACACTGCCGCTATGAACCGAGGGTGCATCCTTGTGAAAGGACGAACATACCCGTATCCGCATTCGAAACGTCGGCAGAGGGTACGCTCGTCCGGCCGGTCGGCTGTCTAGCGAGTGATAAACGGCCGGAAGGAAGCCAGAGGCGTTTCCACGAAAGCTACTGACGGGCCGGAAGACCGAAAGACGGGATGTGGTCGGTGAGTAAGCGCTGAATGCGTTTATGCACTATCGTGCACCGCCAGCCCGTACGGCGTCCCTCTGCCCTCTTCTAAATATCGCTCTTCCTCCCTGCCCCGACTGTCCCGCTCTAAATATCGTCCCCTATCCGTTCCTCTCTCTAAACGTCGCGTTTCGCCCAAGTTTTCGCCGGAGGAATCCTACCAGAGGGGCTACTATCAGACACGTTGCGCTTTATCTCGTCGAAATGTGTGGAATAAATTTTGTTCTGTCTTTCATGACAGAATATATTTTTTAATGGCGTTTTTGGTAGCCTTTTTCAACAAAAATCTCGAGATGCTTATAATTTTTGAATATTTAGGGATTATAAGTAGGAGGCTACTGGAAGATCAATTTTAGGAGAAAAAATAAACAAAAAATGATATCTTGATACAATTTTGACAAAATTATATTACGATTATTATACTCTACGAGTTAATCACACAAAAATATGCAATATATAATACGAAACATAAAGATATATTATGAAAAAGTTCCTCTTTACCGCTGTTTCGTCAACGTATAAATTTGACATGGCCTAGTTGTCACTGTAAACAGGGGGGGAGGAGAGGAGGCGAGGAAGGAAGAGCAGAGTGCGGCTAGTTGTAGAACGGAAGCAGAAACGGAGGGGAGGAAGGGGGAAACGTGCCCGGCCGGATACGAGGTTTCCAATGTCGACGGGATCGTTTTACCCGAGCTTGCGATTAATACTGCCAACAACGATAAAAAAACGTCGCGGCAGGAAGGAGCGAGCGGCTCCGAACACACGTGGAGAAAACGCTCTCGCGTCTGTATAACGTTAAACGGCACGCGAGCGGTTTTAAGATACAGCAAGACACTCAACCAGTTTTAAATTCCACCTGGAAACATATTTTACATACAGGGTGTTTCCTCTAACTGTAGCACTTAGAATATCTCTGCTTCCTTTGATGATATGAAAAAAGTCAAAGGACGAAAATTGTTCGATTCAAAGAGACTAGTACTCTGGTAAGAAAATTATTTTTTTTAATGTGACCTTTCACAAGATATCAAGGTCATGAACATTTTTTTAAACGAGATGGTATATTTTCCTTAACGAAATGATGTAGCTTGTAAAAAAACAAATTCAACCATACAGAATATGTTGACCTTCAAATGACTTTGAACCACAAAAATCACGTTTAGGAAAAGAAACTCTATTTATTGTATGTATAACTACAAAGATATACCTTTTTTACAGATGTTCGAAATGATCACCGTTTACTTCCATACACTTTCGAATTCGATGAATAAAACGATTGTTTTACGTTTTTGAGAGATTCCGGAGTAATTGCGGTGCACGCACGCTGAATTCTTTCTCGCATATCTTCAGGTGTTGTCGGAATATCGCGATAAACTTCATTTGCACGGAACGTACTCAACGAATCATTTCCTGATCGCTGGATTGGACGTGGTGGAAGAATTTCTTGGCCGGCTCGATCACCAGATCTTACGCCTCTTGATTTTTTTCTTTGGGGACACCTAAAAAATGAAGTTATATATATATATTTCAGTTTTAAATTCCATCGGAAATATACACATTATATATTTCAGGGAAAATTAAATATATTTTATTCACTATCTCTCTGTGCTCTTGATTGAAGTAGACGCGTCGCTCTCTTGATGATCGTGACTCGATCGTCGGTTTCCGACGCGAGATTTCACGCGGCGTACGTGCACGTAGTATTCGCGAATGACGCGAGCGGACACGGCGCGAAATCTCGATTAACGCGCGCGCGGACGTCCAGAAGCGCCGACGACGTCAGGCGCGCCGTCAGGCTGTTAGGACCGCTAGCTCTCGTCGCACGAACTATAAAGCCTTTCTAAATTGGTGCGGGCCACGAAAATAGACTTCCGGTTCCCGTCTCGCGCTTGCTCGCTCGCTCGCTCACGCCGAGACGCGCCACGCCGCGTCTGCTATCTAGTATGCCAAGAACGACTCCTCCCTCGTTCCGTCCGTCCTCGCCATGCACCCGCGATAAATACGGCCGCGTACACATGCGTCTCAGGCAGCGCGAGTGTAAATATTACACCCGGGGGAGAAAATAATTTTCATATGCAGAGACGCTGCGAGAGCACGGGGAGTCGCCTCTCACATTGGTGTTCCCCCGCGTTCATCCTTCATTAATTGTATCGATCATTCATGATAAACGGCAAAGAAACACGCGTCGTCAAGCCGTGAGAGGCGCGCGATTTAAATTGAAAAAACGCGCCAAAATTGTAAATTCTTTATATTTCCATTGGATATCATTGCATCAGCGTTGTATCAAAAACCTATTTCGTTTTATTTACACTATACAATAGTCATAAATTTAGTCTCGGTCTAAATTTTATTGGGTTGGCCAAAAAGTAATTGCGTTTTTTTTTATATAAATAAAAGGCGAATTTTTCATGGGAAACAAAAACTTTATTAAACAATATATTGTCCATTTTGTTTGATTATCTTTTGCCATTTTTCAGGCAACTTCATGATTCCGCGCTCAAAAAAGTTCTTATCTTTTTCAGCAAAAAACAATTCTAAGAACGATTTGATATCCTCATCAGCAGTAAAGGTTTTACCATTCAAGGCGTTTTGCAAAGAACGAAACAAATGGTAATCTGATGGTGCCAGGTCTGGCGAATATGGTGGATGTGGTAACATCATGGTAACACATCCCATCCAAGCTGCAACAATTTTTCACGAGTGACCAAACTTGTACGTGGTCTAGCGTTATCATGGTGAAATACAACACCTTTGCGATTCACCAATTCTCGACGTTTCTGTTTGATGGCATCATTTAATTTATCCAGTTGGCGACAGTATACGTCTGAATTAATGGTTTGATTTCTCGCAAGCAGCTCAAAATACACAATACCTTTAAAGTCCCACCAGACTGACAGCATAATCTTTCTTTGGTGAATATCTGCTTTTCAAGTGCTTTCAGCAGGTTCATCACGCTTGCTCCACCATCTTTTTCGTTTGACGTTGTTGTAGACGATCCATTTTTCGTCGCCTGTTATCATGCGTTTCAAAAATCGATCATTTTCCTCACGTTTCAAAAGAGAATCGCAGATGTCAATGCGCTTAGTGAGATGGATTTCTTTGAGCTCATGTGGTACCGAAATATCGAGCTTACTAATGTATCCAAGTCGTTTTAAATGGTTTTCAACACTCGATTTCGATATGTTAAGATTCTCAGCAATCTTTCGGGTCGTTAAACGCCGATTGGAATCGATCAGTGCCTTTATTTTGTCATCATCAATTTCGATTGGCCTTCCTGAGCGTGGTGCATCTTTCACATTAAAATCTGCAGATCGAAATTTAGTAAACCAATTTTGACACTGCCGCAGTTTTAAAGCATCTTCGCCATATACATGACATAACTTTTGATGAGCTTGCACAGCGTTTTTCCCTTTTCGGAAGTAATAAAACAAAATATGAGGAAAATGTTCTTTTTGATTTTCCATTTTGAAATCGACGGCAAAGAAACAATTGTTAACGAAATCGCGTACTTTCTTTTTCTAAAACAAGCTTGAACTGTGAGTCGTTAACCTACATAATGAATTTGCGGTTTAGAATGAAGTTAGTTACATTTCAAGACATGTATGTCCATCTATTGTAAAAAAACGCAATTACTTTTTGGCCAACCCAATATTTCGAGATCAAACGCTCGTCTGATTTTCCGAAAGTCGTGACTGCTCTTTTACGTGAATCTTGCACCGCTGCGCGCGCTCGTTACAGTCAGGCTGCAGCGGCCGCGATGCGACTCGCGAAAGCGATTCCGACACGCGGAGTGCCCCGCGGACGCAGAAGAACGTTCGGCGTTCCATATGTGTGCCAATGTTCCCTCCCGCCACGTGCATCTCGTAACCCACGTATACCGTTATGAACCCGCCCGCACAGCCGCGAAAGCTGCACGTAAATCCCGCGCACGCGGAATAAGTAATTCCGCTGTCTCAGCAGAGGCTCCAGTCCCGTCGAGGACAACCTAACCTCCAATCATGCCCGCCCGTATCGACATCCGCGCGCGCCACGCGCGGATCTCGGAACGGCGCGCGGCAGGTGCAGTTTCAGCGCGATTTTCGCGGAAATGGCTAGAAAGCGACGCGATTGCACCGCTCGCATCTCGCGGATTTCTCATTTCGCGCCGAAAAAAGCTTGGCGTTCGAGCGGCGCGCACGCTTATCGTTAATACCAAGGTCGAGGCGAGAAGCAATCCTATATAGGAAGGCTTTTTCCCTTGTTGTTTTCTCGTTGCAAGAAACTTCTCGATTTTGTGTCGATTTTGTGCTTTCGTCCCGCAGTCCGAATTAAGTAAAGGCCGCGAAAAATCTTCCCGTTATACCAGCTCGCGCGGAGTTTTGTGCGATGAAGGTCGTTGACCCCTCCACCGCTGCGGCCATATTGGATTACAGGCGCAACGGCAAATATGAATGATATAATAATGAGCAATGAAAAGAAAACTTTCAAAGCACATAGAGATAAATGTTAAAATAACGCAGAAATAAGTCCGTACACAATTTTCTCTTTTTAACGTTGTTCCGCGTGTCCGAACGTAGCGGCGAGAACGAGGGCGAGAACTTTATCGAAGGAACCGCGGGGCGCAAGTGGGTGTCCGCGCGTACGATTAGATGGTTTAGCATCGGAAGAGCGGCGGATAAGGCATGTGCACGCTTTTCCGTTTGGTCCTCCTCGCATCAGCCGCCCCCGCGGGTCTCTCCGCCCACGTGGCGCGCAACGTCGGCGACGAGGGAGGGAAAGAGAGAGAGAGATTCCCGCGTCTCTCGGACACTTAGAACGCGAGATAAATCTAAAGTGGACGGTGTATACGTCCTCCCGAGGCCCACGCGCGTACCCGGGCCCCCGGGTCGCGTAAGAGCGAGAGATAGCGAAACCCGTCGCCTCTCTCCTTCTCCTCCCGCTCCGTCCTATTGAAATGTTAGTCGTAAAAGGTAAAGTGCGCGGCGATAACGCTCATAATGGCTTCCGTAATTTCAGAAGGCGACGCTCGGATTATACTCGACGCGGCGACCAGATTTTTAAACCGTTGACCCTCCTCCTCGTCCTCCGTTTAGCTCCCGGTACCGCGCGATGATCGTCCTCTCTAACGCGCCCGTCGAAGAGTAATTTTGTGGATACTCGAGTTAAAAAGAGTAATCGTCACTTCCGAGTCCAGTCACCGTCGTTTAAAATCGTTCCCCCTTCTCGTTCCTTTTGTGAACGTGAACGTCCTCTCAGCCACATATTGAGAATTCCTCGTATCCATTTGAGATTAACGCGCGTTATCTGTCATCCCCACAAAAATTACCGTCGAGGGCTCGACCCCCGAGACACTTCCGAAACTCCTAGCGGCAGGAACGAGAGAGGAACGTCACTGTCGTAAAACACGTCATGTAACATTGTACATTTGAGAGAGAGAGAGAGACACAAAAAAAGAAAGGAGCAAAAGAAGCGAGAGGAAAAAAGAAGGATAACGAGAAGACGAACGTACGAAATTAGCGGTTCCCTTCGACGGTCCGGGCTTTATCTTAAAACCTCGAGCGGTTAAGAGAGCAGAGCCGAGAGAGGATTGAAGGCGCGCGCGATAGGCTGGAAGAAAGGGCGGAGAAGGTCGAGACGGAGGACGAACAAGGTTCGTTTGCCCGCCTGCACACGTGCACCTATATGGTAATTCTCCTTTCGGTCGCGGCGGAGTGTCGAGAATCTGACGACGGGGCACGCCGTAAAAAGAGTACGCCGGCCAGAAGAGCGTCGTGAGTGTGTCGGAGAACACGCACGACACGCACGGCAGAAACGGACGATCGTATCTTTTTCCCTTTTTTTCGCGTCTCGACTGATCGACTCCAACGTACGCAATGCTCCGTGTAAACGAACATTTTTCTTTCATGCTTGATCACAATTCGCATTAATAATACTATTGGGTTGTTCGGAAAGTAATTTCGTTTTTCACAAAGCGATGTCGTTAGTCGCGTTCCTCGACACTTAACCTTACTCTAAGCGGCAAATTCGTTTTATATTTTGACAACTGACATTTCAGACGTCATTTAGTATCTTATTGTGTTGCGATCTGTCAAGTAATTGTTTTTTGGCATCACATCAAACATGGAAAATCAAAGTGAGCATTTTCGTAATATTTTGCTTTTTTACTACTGAAAGGGTAAAAATGCAGTGCAAGCGAGAAAAAAATTGTGTACCGTGTATGGAGAAGATGTATTGAGTGAACGTCAGTATCAGAATTGGTTTTCGAAATTTCGCACTGGAAATTTCGATTTGAAAGATGCACCACGTTCAGGTCGGCCAATTAAAGCTAATGACGAGAAAATAAAGGCTCTGGTGGATGCAAACCGTCGCATAACAACACGCGAAATTGCTGAAAAGTTAAATTTATCGAATTCGACCGTTTACGATTATTTGAAACGCCTTGGATTCGTTTCAAAGCTCGATATTTGGGTTCCACACAATTTAAAGGAAATTGACTTGATTCGACGCATTACCATCTGCGATTCATTGTTGAAACGTGGAGAAAATGAACCATTTTTGAAGCGAATCATAACTGGAGATGAAAAATGGATTGTTTACAACAATGTTAAGCGAAAACGATCATGGTCCAGGCAAGATGAACCCGCTCAATCGACATCCAAGGCAGATATTCATCAAAAGAAGATCATGCTTTCTGTATGGTGGGATTGGAAGGGAATCGTATTTTTCGAGCTACTACCAAGCAACCAGACGATTGATTCGAAAGTGTATTGTCGTCAGCTGGATGAATTGGATGCTGCCATCAAGCAGAAGCGACCAGAATTGGCGAATAGGAAAGGTGTCGTATTCCATCACGACAATGCCAGACCACACACAAGTTTGGTCACTCGCCAGAAGCTTTTACAGCTTGGATGGGATGTGCTACCACACCCACCATACTCTCCTGATCTGGCACCATCCGATTACCATTTGTTCCGGTCTCTACAAAATTCTTTGAACAATGTAAACTTCGATTCAAATGAAGGCGTCAAAAATCACTTGGTTCAATTTTTTGTCAATAAGGAGAAGGACTTCTATGAGCGTGGAATCTTAAAGTTGCCAGAAAGATGGCGAAAGGTAGTGGAACAAAATGGCCAATACATCACTGAATAAAATTTTTTCTAAATATGAAAAAACCGCCTTTCATTTTTCCTTGAAAAAACGAAATAACTTTCCGAACAACCCAATAATTTGAAGGAAGCGCGATCAATCCGCGGTATTCTGCGCGCAGTTTTAATCGACAGTTTTTTGTAAACTTTGTAATTATGTACAATATTTTTTTATAATCTTGTAAACCTGTTTATATTATTCTATCGCATTCTATTGATCTCTATCACGCTCGTTAACGCGCCACGAACCATCCAAGCCGCTCCGCGAAGTAGGTTTCTCTCTCACTGTCGCAATGCCTTAAGTATATACATAATTAATGCAGTTTGGACGTGGAATAAATATTGGAGCAGCATATCGAGGGAGATAGCGAGGCGAGGTTCTTATCTCTCGCGATTCGACGCGCTAGATAAATCGACGTGAACTCTCTTTCACGCCGCGACGTTCACTGCGATTCCTTTTTCTCGCTCATAATCTGCAAATGCGTTTTCTCAGAATCATTTCGTACCATTGCACGTATCGACCAATGAGCGTGGTCCATGTGCTTCTTGCAGTCGATACTTTTCCGTTTCTTCTTTCAAGAGTACGGATTTATTACATCTTGAACACGAAGGGAGAGAAAAAGAGCTGAGCTGAGGCGGAAATCGGGCATATTGGTCGCCATATTGCCACCACATTGCGCCGTCGGCTTCGGAGTACGGCGGTAAACGTTTGCGGGCGTCTTAATCGTGCAACTCGATCGCGCACGTACGACACCACCGAAAGACCAGCGCCGTTGCGAAAGCCGCGAATCTTTTTCAAGTGGTGGCCGGTCGCGCTTGCAAATCCTGGACGCGACCGACCGCGTCCGGGTTTGTCGCCCACTTCGCGCGCTCCCGCAGCCGCAGGTGTGTCGCGGCGAGTCCGGGGCAACGTGCCCGTGCTTTTTCGCCTATATACACCGTTATACAGCGTGTCCCGAGATTCGGCAAAGCCGCGACCCCGACGTGGTCGACGTCTAACGGCGCCCGACGAAAATCTTTCATCCTGGCTGGATTCCAGCTGCGAATCGGCGCTGACGATCGAAACTTCCCCCCGGGAAGCGCGTTCTTCTCCCTTTCTCTCGTTTTTTTTTTCCTTTTTCTTCTTTTTTTTAACGAAAGATGATCTCTACCGGGGGATCTCGACGTAAACGCGAGGTAGGATCGCCGCAATTCGCCTGTGATTATATGCGATCGCGATATGCATAATTAACGCGATCGGCGAGGTGATCGAGATTAAGGTAACGATGGACCCTCGTTAACTTAATGTCATCATTTCCGGAGAGAACGACGGAGGGAAAGGAAGAGCGAGAGACATGGAGATGCCAGACACGGTCGACTCACCCTGGGATATTTTCTTAGAGCACTTCGCGTATTACCACGTCGATGCGAGATTATCGGGACGAACGCCACCGAGCGGAAAGTCCCCGGCGCGGTCGCGAAACTTGTCGGCAGCGTCGCAAGTCGGAAGGTCGGGACATTTGCGAACACCCGGTGGATTTGTCCGGCCGGCCTACCACGTCGGCCTACGTATGCGGGTATCTGCCTACCTACCTACTTGGTTCACCGATTCTCGCCGGTATTCACTCGACGAAAATGCGTACCCACGTCTCCGGGACTCGGTTGCGAGGCAGGCCTCTCCCGACTCTCTCTCTCTCTCTTTCTCTCGGCTCGACGGCGCGTTCAGGTACTCGCTCAGACTGTCCCGACTTCCGGCCGTGCCGTAAAGGTGCGCCTAGGCGGAGTTATACCCACGCGACCCTGCGATCGATGGCGAAAAGGGAAAAGAAGGGAAAACAAATAAATAAAAAGAGACCCACGGAAAGTCGCGGCCACCATGCTTCCAGGCTTCGCCCGCGGAAGGGCCTGTTTTGGTAGATCGCGCGCGTTAACCCGCCGTTAAAATCATGTTCAGCTACTAGCTCGCTACGAGCTAAGTCAAGCGCATAGGCTCACGCACACGTGAATGGCATAGCATCGCGCTGCGACTCTGGATGGGTCGGGAGTTGCGGTATCTCCGCGATCTCTTCGATTTGGATCGTCGAGACGCGTACGCTTCGCGATGTTTGCATTAGAGACGCACACATAATCTGCATTAAAATATATTAAAGATAATTGATGTTGGAAACGTCTTCGCAGCTCATGAAAAGTATGTGCTGCGGGACAAAGTGATTCTTTTGAGGAAGTCCTAGGTGAATCAAGTCTTGCTACGTTAAACGTACATAATGCACAACGGATAATTATCGCTATCGTTCGATAGAATTATCCTGCAAGCCATATTTATACCGCAAAATACACAATGTAC
Organism: Ooceraea biroi; assembly: GCF_003672135.1. Lineage (NCBI taxonomy): Eukaryota > Metazoa > Arthropoda > Insecta > Hymenoptera > Formicidae > Ooceraea > Ooceraea biroi. Next base: position 15,581,349 of record NC_039506.1, on the reverse strand, counting down.
CATTACGCTCCAGTTTGAATTGATATGTTGCGGATCTATTGTTTCAGTTCGTTGACTTGGGCATGGTAACCAGCATAGAATACAACCACAAATCCGTGGAGTCTGCCAGAAAAGGTCAGGAAGTCTGCATCAAAATCGAGCCTGTACCGGGAGAAGCGCCCAAGATGTTCGGTCGTCACTTCGAAGCGAAAGACTTTCTCGTCAGTAAGGTAAATAGCAGCCTATCATTGAATCATTGTTTCTTTATAAAAATACAAAGACAGATTAAATTAATTGCGACCACAATGTAACGACAAGCTTACTCAACTTCTAAATTCGACTGCCGTAAAAGAATGAACACGGATAGGCTGATTTTTGCAGATCTATTTTCTTGCTACGTAATAGAAAAAAATTGCATTGTATAATAATAAACGCATTTACCGCCATGACGGTCACCGGTGACCGACTTGCAATTATATTGAATGCGATCATTAAATATATTGCACTCAAGCGTTTTGTAGTTTTATCTTGATAAATCGAGCTTTAATTTTGATTTTGTTGATGTTTGTTGATTTACATACGAAATTGTGTGTTACTTGAGCCGTGCCAGACCGCGCGAAACCGTGAAACGAATGTTTTCGCCTTGACGCAAATTCGACTTAGTATGCGAGACCTAGATCGAAAAAGGAAGATGAACATCCGGCGGCGATCGCCCGTCCGCCGCCGGCTTCCGGCCTTCGTAGAAGCTCGCTACCTTTTTCCCCTCCGTCTCCCTTCTTCTCCTTCTCCGTTTACTTTCTATTCTTCTTCCTTTTTCGTCTTCTTCCTGCAGGCCAGGATATTGACTACAAATCGACGAACACTCGGTGTTCAGCGTTCGCTTAAAAAACATTTCGTTCTAACGCACGCGCATGCAAGCGGTTCTTTGCTTCGACGATTATCACGCGTACACACACTCGCACGTACATAACACACATACACACGTACATCCAATGGCGGTTTATTATTACGTAAGCCACGCTGCCGTTCCTCGTTTAGTCATTCAGATCTCATCACCGTGATGTTAACATCAGGACGATCGAAATGGATGAATGAAATAATTAGTTGAGTCAATGGCACTGCCGCATGCGCCACATTATTTATTACGATCTTATCTCATCCGTTCTAATTATTTAAATTCGGATTCTCATCTGACAATTGTATTTTTGGTCTTTAGAAATGACAAATGAAACTAATTGTACTTTCGGTTGGTCCCAAATGGCGAATGCGATCAACGCGATGCATTTCTTCTAGATCCCATCTAACAAAGCAGCTTTTCCGTTCCTTCTGGACAAATTGAAGCGGTATGTCGATTCTCCTCTGAACAAATGGCGCTACTAGTATTTTCAATTTCTCTTTAATGTACGGAAAGGCAAGAAGTTTCCATTGTTCCACCGCTGACGCGATTGTTCCTGAGGAAATGCGTAAAGACTGTTGCGATCGTTAATTGAGACGGAGGTTTCATAGGTTTCTTTCCCCGTGAGAAACGGTACCGGCCTTTTCTTCAGCGCACAACCGACGTCTCATCTTCATTCTCCCCTTCCTTCCTCCCCCCCCGGGCTCGCTCCTTCTATCCTTCCTCACTACTCTTCCCCTTTCCGCGAGCCTTTTCTATCGTCGTGCTTCAAGTGCCTTCCTGTGCTTTGGTAGGCAAGCGGAAGTCGTCGTTACCGTTTGGTTCGTGGAATCAGTTCCGGAAGTATCTCGTTCCCACGATGATTCTCCCGAAGCCACCGTTCTGTCGACACATTGACTCGTACGGGCAAAATAAAGCGGACGCTTTTGCTTTTGTCTGTCCGGCGAGCATGTTTCGGAAAAACACGAAAATAAAAACGCAGAATCAGGAATGAAATCGAATAAACGCATATTCTCTCTCTCTCTCTCTTTATTAAGAAAATTTCTAATTTAAAAAATGGGAAATAATTATATCGTGCAGCATTTTCCGTTCGAATATGACAAACTTTGTGCTTTTATAGACAAGAATTTCTAGTTATTGTCCGTCTATATACGATAATTCTAAAACTGCAAAAGGTGCGAGATGTAGGATGCATGGTTGGCATCAGTGGCAGACAAACGCTCGTGCTGCCAGTCTCGAAGGAGAACATTTGCTTTACTTATATCGCGCAGGCACATGGAACAATATTTCTCGCCGTGCTTTCCTCGCCGCGTTTTCCGGTGATGCGTTTATTTATCCGTGCGCGGGAATAGTTCGTTCCTGAATACGGCGCGGCGGGACGAGCGGCCGAGGAAAGTGGATCACGGAGTGGATCGCGCGGGTTTTTTTAAACGGCATCGATCGAGCGCGCGAGTTGCCTTGAAATTCGTCACTAGCGAAAGGGCGACCGCCTTCAAAGGGAGGACGGTATCGTGAGGGAAACCACGCCGATCGATCGCAGCGCCGGCGATCTTATCGGGCCGCCGTTCGTCACGGCGCACCGAAATTGCATAATAACATCCGCGATGCGTGATCGCGATCGTGAGCTTCGCGCGAAAAACTTAAACTTTCAAATTAGTTCTGCGCTTTGCGCCGTCGGTGGTTGAAATTTTTTATGATTACCGCGAACTGTTGTATATTCAACGTTCCGCGTACTTTACGGGCGGTAATACGGACGTAGGAGGGTGCGGGGAGGGAAGGCGGAGAACGACGGGGCCAGAAGGCGCGAGAGAGAGAGAGAGAGAGAGGATAGGCGGCGGGAAAAGCGGTGGGGTAAGAAAGAGAGAATGAGGGAAGCAGCGGAGGGGTAGGGGGGAAGGAGAAGGGGCGTGGCGGGAGGCAGGCGTCCTCAATAGCCACGTAAAACCACCATTGTGACCGATCCATGAATGAAACGGGACTTCCGGCCGGGAGTGGGGGCGGAAACAGTTGTGAAGTGTTACGTTTCCGAATGGACCTATACCTACACGCGCGCGCGCGCGTAGTGTGTGCGTATGCGTGTGCGCGTTGACATTGCTCGTCTTCTATTTGCGAAAAGCGCCACGTGAAAATTAGCCACGGTACTACTGGCGTGTGTAAAAACGCGCGCCTCTAAAAACGCCGCAGCTGCCACGTTACGAACTCGTTACTTTATTGAGATTTCACTTTTAACACGTCCCGTGGCGCGAATGACGCTGACGCCTCTGAAATAGTTGGATATCGCACAGCCGAACCTTCCTGTCCGCCAAAAATTAATGTTGACAAAAATTAAAAATGTTCTCTACTGCAGATTTCTTCCCCCGTCTCAATTTACATTTCTCTTGATTTTTCGCAAATGGCGGATCGGTTTCAGTATTTCACTCGTGGAACGGAAACTCGTCTACCCACGTCGCAACTTCTATTATACTATGTTCTATTATACTCCTATTATACGATAACAATAATCGCGCGACTGCCATCCCTCGGAATGTTACAGATAAGCAGACAGAGCATAGACGCCTGCAAGGATTACTTCAGGGACGACCTATTGAAGACCGACTGGCAACTCATGGTAGAATTAAAGAAACTCTTCCAGATACTCTAGGATAAGATGCGCATCGCGTCGACGACATTATCCAAAGGCCTCTTGCTGCTTTTCTGACGGTGGCTCGGCGGGAAGAGTTGGGCGAATTGTCAGCGAGTTTTGCACGATCGGGACGGGCGACTTCTCGTGCTGAAACTCTATGACTACTCGATCGTCATCCCGATCGGTATCGTCGTGGTGACGTCGTCGCAACTGTCGTGCCGAGGACGCAGCATCCCGATCACGAATCGACATTTCCTGTACCGGAAGCACTGTATCCGTCAGTGCTCGGGGAGCATGCTACGGACCGAAAGAGAAGCAAGGACGAGATCGATCTCGGTCGCGACCTTGAAATCGCGAGCTCTCGAGGACGACCGATCGGGGGGAGATCGGCCGATCGTTTGAGTTTCCGCAGATTACGCTCGGGATGCTTACGTGTCACGTGGTACTTTCGGATCTTGCCGACGACGTAGAGGAGGGCCGTGGTTTGTCGCACCGGAGAGGAGCTTCTTGGAAGTGCGCAATCGCGAGAAGGAGAGAGTCGCTCCGGATGGGACCGCGGGTGGCGATGACGATATTGTAGATACGCGGAAAAGAGAAGAACGAGAGGAAGGAGGGGAAGGGAAGAAGTATACGCTGAGCTTGTGACAAAAGAATCGCGCGGGAACCTCGTGTGTTTTGTATATGTAATCCCTTTGTATAAGATAAGCGAAGTATTGTGGTCGGAAAATAAAGACTACGCGTTTTCGCAAAAAGGGGAGAAAGGATATATAAAAATAAGAGACTTCCCCTGCATACGCTCGCGCGTGCACGTCCTACGTGCGAGGACGCTCACGCTGCATCGTCCTTGATCCTCAAGCGGCATTCCGATGAAGTTCCCATCACGTCTGTCTTGCTGAGGACACGCTGTTTCAATGTCTTACACGGCAATACATGCGTTTAAAAATTTAAAAGATCAGTTTTGTCTACGCTTCTTTTATTAGCGTAACATATTTATTTAGGCTTTTTATATACTTTACATATTTAGCTCGGCTTGTTATCTTGATAGCTTGGTAGCTGAAGATATTAACTTCGAGTGATTAAGGAGCGAGTGCGTAATTACGTCGTAAAATCAAATAGAAACGCTCGCCGGACCAATTTCTCGCGCAGGGCACTGCGGGCCCTTCTTTCACGCGACTATCATACCTATTACGCATTCCCTTATTAAGACTTTTGGCGATACGCGCACCCCGAGCGTGGGAACGCGCGTTTTTAATTGGCTGAGAGCGGCAGTAACGCCGGAAAGAAACTCGAGAAATAAATCGACGACGACGAGGATGACGACGATGACGTGTAACGTTACGCGGCGTCGTAGATCGCGTATCGTTCTCGAATTCTCGAGAGCCGCTGCCTTGCCGCGCCTCCCCCTTCTTAGCGCCGCCGGAAGTGACAATAATAGGGCGCGGGCGTGCAAGATCGATCGCGCGTGCAGGATGGAAAGACCGTCCACGTTAGGAAATGTCATCGAAGTTGCCGCATCCGCGTAAACGGCTTCACGTAAGTCGCAATTGTTTTTATCGGTTTTTACCGATACCGATTCCGTCTCACGCGCAGAGAAGCTTGCGTTTCCTCTATTTCCCTTTGCTTTCTTAACAGGGACTTGAGCCTCCCGTCTCTAGTCACCGATGGCTACAAACCACCGACCGGCGTGAACAAACGGCGACGCGAACGAGCAGCAAGGTGAGAAAGCCTTGATCAACAATAACATTTTGACACGAAAAAGAAAGTTTCTTGCAATGACTGACTATTTGCATTTGTAAATTATATTTTTGATACCAATTTAACTATTTACATGTCTCTAGGATTGTTTATGTCAAATAAAAGTTAGAAATAAAAATTTGTAAGCCGCGGTAGAACAAATAGTATTTCGATTCGATACACCATTTTCTATTTATTCATCAAACTGCCTACACAAATTATACAACACTTGCGTTACGAAGCTACTAAAAAGTTATGTATTCAATTATATTAATTTTATTAATTTCTCCTCGGGCCAAGCGAAAGTCCCGAGAATCAAGAGCTTCCTATTCCTCGCGATCAAGAGTTCGTTCTCGCGAGTTGCCGCTCTCGAGCCCATCGCTAGTTGGAGTCGGAAAATATGCCGTGTCCTTGCTGGGAGCAACCGAGAGCGCAAGTCGCGCACCGCGAGTCGGCAGGCAGGCCGCGCTCAATAAACGCACGTCATTTCGAGTCATTCATGCATCTGCAGGTTGTCCTCGCGCCTCTCTCTCTCTCTGTCTCTCTCCTGCTGTGCGCGATCACGCGTGCATGTGTGCGCGTGCGAGCGCAACTGCGTTGCGCACGTGCGTGCTCGCACATTGATCGCACGGCTCGGAGATCGCGTAGAGATCGCGCACGGCTGGCATTTACGTAAGATCGAACAGTCGCGTTGCGTCGCCCTCGCGAGCGTTAACGTTAAATCGAGTCGACGGTCGGGAGACAACGTCCCTGAAGTAGATCGTTCAACCGTTAGGGCGCGCATTTTCCTTATCTTGCGAATGAGAAAGAAAAATCTCGTTTCCGAAGGCAGACATCTAAAACTGGAAGCGCGGTTGCTTTCTGAACTGAGCTCGTTACTATCGCCTCTTTTGTATTTGAATGTATTTGAAAGTTACGCAATACGTTGCAGGCTGGAGTATAATATATACTGTGTCCCGATGAGAATGCAGTCTCGGGAACGATCGCAAGAAAACGGGGAGGAGGAGAGCGAGTAGGGGGAGCGTAATTGTGAAAATGAGAGTAACATTTCGCCACTGCTGTGTTCCGAGTATACTAACTTCTTTATACCGCCCGAATGACTTACTTAATTAGAGGCAATTAACCTCCGCAATTGCTGAAAGCGATGGCGCAGGAAAATACAGCGGGGACTCCGGTCGAGAATATTTCTTCTTTTTCTCTCGAGTCTTGCGTTGCTCGCGTTATGTTAGGGCCCATTGTGCAGGTACCGAAGAGAAATTCAGTATTGCTCCCCGCAAGAAGCGTTGTTAAGGCTCTCATTTTTATCTCCAGATGTCTTTTTGTGTCTTTCCAAATGTTTATTCGCTTTTTATAATAAATTGCGGCAGAACTATATTTGAGCCTGAAAATAAATTGCTAATTAAACAACATTTTTTAAGAGTCGTCCATTTGGCATGGCTGGCAATTGCTGTTCGTGAATCTGGCTTGACTCTAGGATTCCGTAAAAGGGAGAAAATCCAAAGGCCAAATAGGTGAAACCCAGTAGGGTCTTGCTAAAGGAACTTTTACGGATGAACGGGCGCGAATTGCGATCCGATGCGACGAGCCGTTCACGAGAAGTGCCCGTCATGGGTGTTCGTTGTATTTCACGCAAAGTAAAACTTCCGACGTGAATGCGACTGCTCGTCGACTCATTGAGGACGCGCTGTTACGGCGCTATGAAAGAAGGGCGGCGCTAGGTGGAGGGACGAGGCATACGCTGTTCTAGGGAGGAGGACGGAGAGGGAGAACGAGAGGAAAAGAGCGAGAGAAAGAGGGAGAGGGGAGGGAAGGGGAGAAGGAGAACTAATACGAGAACGGGCTGAATGGAAGGGGGAGCGTTTCCACACCGGATATCCTCTCGAGGGAAGCGGTGCACGCGATTCGCATCACCGCCACGCCCGTAGTGTGGCTTGTAGACATAAACGTCGTCGCTCGCGTATTACTAACAGTATAAATGGCCGAGGAAAGGCAGTACCGAGGCTGCGTCTCGATTGGATCGAAATTGCTCGGCCGGCGAAATACTTCTCTCGCCGAGCACACAATGCGAAACGACAGCGTCGGCGAATCTCTCTCTCTTGCTCCGCGATTTACGTCGAGGAGAATAATTTCGCGTGTAAATAGCGAGCGCTCATATCGCAGCTCATATTTCATCGGGCGAGATAATTTGCGCGCGATATCAAGAGAATATTTTATCAACACGACGAACCCCGAAGCAGCACCGTTCACTTATTTCAATGGATTTTTATATTCTTGTCCGGTCGAATCGCTCACGAACGCTCGATTACTCGATCGGCAACTCACAATTGATAGATCAATATATTTCTTATCGAAATAATATAACGTACGAGCCAGTCTGTCGGCCGATTGCCCGCTACCATGTAATTCCGTGCGTTTTTCATTCACGCTCGCTACCGAGCGTCATGCGTTTCGCAGAAGAGCGGAGCGCGCGAGTCTCGCGGTGAACGTTCCCCTCGCATCGCCACGTTGAATCACGAATCGGCCGATGAGTATCACGATGATGGCACCGATGGCGAGGAAGTGCCTTTTACCGCTTCTCGGAATGAAGTATCTCATATTTTGCCTCCGGTGGCGAGCGACGCCGTCCGGTTATTCCGCATCGATCCGGCGACGCGAGCAAATTCATCGGGACGTGTTTCAACAGGAAGAGACGCTCGACAAAACAGCAGCCGCTGCTTGCCGGATCTCGAATACGACAAACACCGAAATCGCTTACGTAAATATAACTACCCAGTAAGCAAAATGTGTGCAATCTGCCAGCAGATTGGCAACAGATTACTGCAGAAGTCGATAGCAAACTGGCATCCGTTATGTCCGCATTAGGATAGTGATCTGCCAGCAGAGCCTGCTAACAGACTCTGACAGCAGATTGGCGGCAGAAACCGAGCAGGATCTGTTAACATTTGACGGCAGATTGACGGCAGAAACCGAACAGAATCTGCAGCTTTTGGCCATTCATATTTACGATATATTAAAGCATGCGTTTACTTTTAACACACTATAAATTGGCATTTTATATTACCATGTGTTAAAAGAACGCATTTGTTTGTTTGTTAAATTAAAGTACATTTGGCTTGATGTGTCTTTCTGACAGTTGGTTGCATAATCTCTCTCTTATTGTTAATTTATTCTAATCCGAAGTCCGAATTTTGCTTTCGAACTTCAGATTGCTCGTGGCGTGCGTGAACTACATGGACGTCGTCCATGGGAGCCTCTGTGCCGCAAGTGCAAAAATTTTCAGAAAAATTAATATTATCATGCCAAGGCGCGTATATTAACTTATATAACTGTTAGGCTAAATCTTAACATCGAGTAAGAACTCGACGTGTGCACCGCATAGCGGTGCGGAGCGAAAACACATATTCCTAGCCGTGTAAATTTGAATACTGTCAAAAGCTGCGGATCCTGTTCGGTTTCTGCTGCCAATCTGCTGTTAGATTCCGCGCGCGCAGATCTTGCTCGGTTTCTGCTGCCAATCTGCCGTTAGATTCCGCGCGCGCAGATCTTGATCGGTTTCTGTCGACAATCCGACTTCAAGCCATGTTTGCAGATTCTGCTCGGTTTCTGCCGCCAATCTGTTCTTAGATTTTGTGAGCAAGCTCCGTTACATTTCTGGCACCAATTTGTCGAATTAATCGCTAATAACAACTTCTGTATCAAATTTGTTGTCTTTTGGCTGACAATAGTTGATAGCAGATAATTAGCATCATCTGCTTTCGGCAGACTTGGCTATCTGGGTAGTGCCCATTCACGCGGTAGAAACGCCATCGAGTGGCGTTCCCGGGTGAGTTTTACACTCACGGACGAATGTACCAATCGAACAACGCCGCGGAGAGCTACACTTCGTTCCGTTTACTCTCTTCACTTCCGGAAGTCGTACTTAAATGACCGTTGAGCCTCAAGGTACTGCAAGTCCGCAATGAAAAGATTGCTGCGACAACTGGTGCACCGCGGGACAAACGAAGACGGGAAGAGGGCGCCTAATGGCGACGTTATCCCGGGACCCCCGATTCGACCCCCATTCGACCTCTGTACCTCTGGCGCGGCCACTCTCGGCCACAGGTGCGCGCCGTGGTATCAAATTCGCAAGGGCCATAGGGTAATCCAATACCACGTGTGTGGACCTCGAGTGTCTGCCCACACGTGGTGTACAGGCGCGCGATACCGCAGCGTTTTCGTGCGCATTCTCTTATTGAATAGTCAGGGTGACCATCGCGAGCATCTCTTGATGGGTCGATTCCCCGAAGCAGATTCGTTTCGCTTCCCGTGTCTTCTCCTGTTTCGAGAAACACTACGTTTTATTTATAACGAAAATTCAAACGCAAATCCGTGCTAATTTTTATCACGCGGCGATATCACCGAAATCGCAACTCTGATCGTCAGCGCGAAAAAGAACGAAGGGAAATATCGCTTTTACGCTTCCTCCGCCTTGGAACGCGCATAGGAGCATAGGAGGAGGAACGCGCCCACAAACGTATATTTAATACGTACACGGCACCTCCGTACGACATACCCGTGAGCAAATGGAATGAACGAGTCACGTGGTGATGGCAGGGGAATGGTGTGGAGGGCAGAGGAGGATGGAGATCGAGGGAGCGGGAGCGAGAGACGGTCTGTAAAGGGCGCGCGACGAGGACGAAAGAGGATGTAGTCGGCGGACGTTTACGGAGAGAACCGAGTCGCCGTGGCATGTGGGAGAGCCTGATACTATACGCGCACAGGATCGGCATTACGATGTTCGATCACCTGATCGTGTATTATTACAGCCGCGCTCTTTTCGAGCGCGATCCGCCCCTGAGAAAGGATACTCAATTTATAAATTACAAGCATGTAGTATAAATAATCTGATTGAAAAATGTAATTTGCAGTTGAAAATAGAACTGAATTTTTAAATGGTATATTTCCATAAAAAGAAAGTTTTACAATAAATACGCAATATAAGGATGTAAGATAAGAAATAAGGTAATTTGTAAATTTTAATTATATTACACATAAACACGCGTCTGGAAACACAACTGTAATAAAATAATTTATGCGAGCTACAAAAGTTCCTTCGTTTTAACGACAAAACGAAACCAGATTTAATCAATGAAGTGACATTTAGCTTCTTCCGAAAAAATACACATTCCTCCCACTTTCATGAGCATTCGAAAGCGGAAGAACAACGTGGGAGGCGCGGCGGCCGAAATACGCGTGGCACTATAGCGCCGTGAGCCAGCCCTGAGCGCACATACGAGCATGAATGAAGTATCGCGTCTGACTCGTGCGAGGTACGGTATACGAGGGTGCGGGGCGGGACAGAGGGAGGAGAGTCACAGGCGTACGGTGCCTCGGTGGTTGCAGCGCGGGGCGGGCGTGTGGGTGCTTCCGCGCGCGCGCGCGCGCGTGTGCGCGGCGACGCGTAAGTACCGCTCGCACATGCACGCCTTTCAATGCCGCGAGAACGGAGCGGGCGCATGCGCAACTCCGACTACGGGGAAGGAGGGCGAGAGAGAACGCGAGAGACATACGGGACGCGGCGGAAAGAGAGAAAGAGAGAGAGAGAGAGACGGAGAGTGCTGCTCGCGCCGTTTGTACGTGATCAGAGTGTACAACGCCGAGCAGCAGCCGGTTGGTTGTTCCAGGGGGCCATCCGCGGGAATCATCGGCGGGAGAGAAAGAAAAGCAGCGGCTGACCCGCTGCTTGCGCGACCGCGGGAGGAGCCGTCGCGCGCGCACGAGAGGGCGCAGAACACGACGCAGCGGCGAAGGCGCGCACGCTGACCGCGCCGAGCGTCCCACCGCGCGGCGAGATCCGTCGTCGGTGGAGCGAGGGGGATCCCCGGGGACGCGTCCCTGCGAGCGCGTGTCCCTCGCAGCGAGAGACCGGAGACCGCGCGTTGTCGAGCCGTGCGCGTTACGAACCGCGTGTGCGCGAACGAGGGGCGCGTGGTGCGACGGGAGGAGGAGGAGGAGGAGAAGTAAGCGAAACGCTTCGCGTCGCGAGTGCGGATCGCCCGACGAGGGAAAGCAGAGGTTCTTCCGGCGCTGCCGAATCGCGACGCGTCGCCGGCGACACGCGCCGTAACGGAGGTTAGAAAACGCGACGGCGAACTGCGCGGCCGCAAGATTCGCAATCGCGCGTAAGAGAGAAATAATATAAAGAGAAAAGGTATATATTGGGGGAGGGAGTATCGATAGGGAGGAAGATCGAGCGGACAATTTACAAGGAAGATCGACGAATTTATTTGGAGATTCGAAGGACGGAGGAGCGACATCGTCGGGCCGGTGGCCCCGGCGGCGCGGTAGTACGCGCCTGGCGCGCTAGCACGATCCGCACCGGCATGGCTGCCGAGGCCAGCTGAATTTCTGCATCCCTCTCGCTCTCACGTAACCGAACGTCGCTCGCTCCCTCGTGCGCGCCTGGTCGAGCGAGCGAGCGAGCGAACGGACGGACGCGCGAGCGCAGGAGGGAGCGAGAGAGAGCACGCGCACTCTTGCGCGCACAATCATTCGCTCATCGCCCTCTCTGCCTCTTCTCGCCGCTCACCCTTCGCTCGACTCCCCTTGATGGCCTCTCTTTTTACTTCCTTCCACTCGACCCGTTCGTAATCCCGCTGTTCTCGTCTCAAGCGACGCGAGAGAGGAAGAGGCAGAGAAAGAGAAACAAAAACGCACGTACACCATCGCGCCTGTACGTACCCCGTATCCCAGATAACGTGAGAGAGAGAGAAGGAAGGTGCGCGCGCGTATCTTTTCTCTGTGTGTGCGTGTGTGTGTGCGCGTGCACTTTAGTTCGAACGGAGGCTTGCCATTCGAGAGAACCAGCGGCAGAGGCGCAAACCCCTACGCCATTCGCCAGAGAGCCCGATCTATCCACAGCGGTTATCAGCCGAGAAGGCGCGTATCGCCGTATCTGCCAGCTACCCCCCCGCCGGCGCTGCACCCCTCCGCCGAAATCGTCATCGTCGACATCGTCGCGTGTCGTCACGACATGAAAACACGCTCGAGGAGGGAGGAGTGCTTTGTGATCGCTCGTAGGAATTAGCGGGTCGGCACGCAGAGTCGAGCTTTCGCGAGCGAACGGGGCGAAAGGCGAGCGCGGCACCGCGATTGCGCTCCTTCACGACGATAACGAAGCAAGCGCCAGTGGGAGCGCGTGTATCCGATCGACGAGTCCGAAGAGGTCCAACGACGTTGACCCGGGACAAACGCAACTCCGGGGAAGCGTCACTGAACGTTCATCGCGCACCTGTCGTCGTCGTCGTCGTCGTCGTCGTCGTCGTGGTCGTTGTGTCGACGGAAGGCAGTCGGCCACCACCCGCACGGAGCACCGAGAGTAAGCGTGTAGAAGAAACGACCAAGAGAGGGAGGAAGGAGAGGAAGAAAGTACGAAGGAGGGAAGGTCACGCGGAGGGTGGAAGGATGCACGAGGAGGAGCACGGCGGCCAGGGACTCCCGCTCGGCGTTTTTTCACGGAGACCAACGCGGTTATCCGAGATGCCAGCCGCGTGATACGAGTGCGGGAGCGCGAGAGAAAGGAGAATCAGAAACACGGCGGCGAGGGGGAGGGGAAAGAGGGAGAAAGAGAAAGAAGAATCGGCAGAGAGAGAGGGGGGAGAAGAGAGAGATAGAGAAGGAGCGACGCGCGAGCACGAGAGAGCATATATCCGGCCGTGCGTGCGTGCGTGCGACAAGGACGGCACGAGGGTAGCTATTTCTGTGTGCGGGGCACATAGGGGGCCGCTCGTATAAAATAAGCGGTGAATGAAGGAGCCTGTTTACTGGCAGACGGCCTACGCGAGATTCAGTCGGATCTCCTTCTCTCTTTCTTTCTCTCCGCTCCCCTCGTCCTCCCCTCTCCTTCTGCCCTACTCTCTCTCTCCCCCTCTGGCTGCACTTCCCCCCACTTTTGTCTATCTCTCTCGCGCTCCCTCTCCGCGCTCGCCGCTCGTCTCTCTCTTTCCCTTCATCGCTGTCTGCCTCGCACCTCGTCGTCCATCCCTGTCCCGCTCGTTGATAGTAATCGTGCGGTCTCTCACCGCCAGTTTCCGCCTCTCTTCCTCTCGCTCGCGCAGGCAAGCGAGCGTGTACGCGCTCTGCAGGCACCGAAAGAGAGACGGAGACAGAGAAAGAGAGAGGGAGACAGAGAAAGAGGTAGAAAGAAAGAAAGAGAGAGAACGGTGACGAAGAAAGAGGAGGAGGCAGGCGAGAGCGCGTCGTGTCGGGGCACCGAAAGAGAGCCGTATTGTGTGTGTGTTGGCCAGTGCGCGAGAGGACCCCGCGGTGTACCGATCTCTCATCTTCGCTGTGTCGTGTCACCGCGTGCGCGTCTCTCTCTCTCTCTCTTTTCTTTCTTTCTCTCTCCCTTTCTCTCTCTCTCTCTCTCTCTCTCTCTCCCTCAGTTTCTCTCTCTTATTCTGCCGTGCGGTTTCACGACCTCGGTCTCCTTTGCTACACTCGTGGCCGGTCTATCCGACTGTCGACGCGAGCAGCGTCGCTCGCTCGCTCGCTCGTCGCGCTCTCGATCGAGTCGAGAGAAGTCGAGGCTCGAGAAGTCGTTCGCTCGCGCGCGCGCGTTCTCCGACTTCGGCTCTAATGTCGCTTCCGCACTCCCGGACCGTGCTTGCCTTGGGAGATACGTATGTGCTTGCGTGCTGTGACGTTGTGACTTGTGCCGGAAGTGCCAGCGCGGAGGAGTAGTAGGAGTTTTAGTAGCAGCAGCAGCGGCAGTAGTATATTAGTAGTAGTAGTAGTAGGAAGAGAAGGAGAAGGAGGAGCAGGAGGAGGACGAGGTGGAGGAGGAGGAGCAGGAAGAGGTGGAATTCGAGTTCACGAACCGACGTTCAGTCTCTCCCGAGTGCACCGGAAGTGGCGAAACGGGAACCGCACTCGTGTCGTGGTTCTCGCTCTCGCATATATACACACACGAATATAACACACACACACACACACACACGTAAATACATAATTTCCTCTCTTGAGTGCGCGTCGTGCCTGGGGCGCGTAATACGAAATACGCGGGGTACGAGAGGAGGAGTACAGGTGAAACGGAAGTGCCGAAAGTGTGGATACCTCGGACAACAACCCGCCCCCGGCGCTGCCCCCGCGGCGGCCGCTCCGACCGCTCAACGCCGCCGTCGTCTTGAGGTGCGGGGACGCGCCGCGACGTCCGGCGTCAACGACGACGACGGATAATACGGCAGCGACGGCGGCTACGACGACGACGGCGCCGCCGACGACGACGACGCTGACGCCGGCGACGACAAGAACGGCCACGTTGTCCACATCCCACGGCTCAACGACCTCCCCGGCCGTTGTTCAAGTGTCGCCTCAGCCGCCGCTCTTGACGCCGCCCCAGTATCCTGCGCCCCCACGGCCCCCTAGTCGTACTGGTGAGTCCACGAATCTCTTCTTCTTCCGTTAGTTTACTCCGGTTTACTTCCGTCCGCAAGAAGAATGAAACGAGAGTTGTCTCATGGTTCCAGGATGGTTCGATCCTTGGTACCGATCGCGAGATCTTTCGATCGCTTGCGATCACTGATTATAAGTGTTTAAAAATAACGGAATCTTCAAGTTGGTCAAGTGAATTATCGATGCTCTGGAAGTGCTTGAAAATAGTTATGAATTCGCGCTACACGGTGAAGAGATTTTCGATGAAACGGGAACTCTGTTTTTAAATATTGACGCAGCATTGATGTGACGGTTTCCGAGCGTTACGAATAAGATAAAAATTCGAGGAATGATAAGCTATCTTAATATATTTTTAAAGTCTCCTCGGTGGATGAATAACCGTTCCATCAAATATCTTCTCAGTGGATGAAACAACCGTTCCATCAAATATCTTCATGTTCAATTTCTTCCTCGATCGATTGATCTTTCTAACGACACGACCACTGTGTCAGATTGTTCTTCCCAAGTCGTCAAAGAGAGTTAACCATATCCAAAGCGTTCCCCGTTTCTTATCCATTTATCCCCAAATTGATACGACGAGTGCCAATGCGGTCACCAGCGTCGGACAATGCATAATAATGCTCGCGGTATTACGCTATCGGCGGACACCGTGCCATTATAGTAATATTACGACTATCGCCGGCGGGTATGTGCCAGGCCAAATGGCAGATATTAACATTCCGCCAGGTAGATGCCCCCCGGCGATGACAGTCGGCCGGAGTCTATCAACGGCGTACAATTTCGTCGGAAAAATGATGTCCGGGATGGACGGCTGACGGGCAAATGACCCGGACCAACTGGCTCCTCTGACACTCCTCTTTTTATTTCGCCCTTCCGTCGCTCCGTTTCTGTGTTTATTTGCCCATACTCGTGGTCGACCAGAAGAGACTCGGGATTTCGCAATGGCGCGTGTAACCGTTGGCTTTCAGGATGAAAGATTGGTTTTTCAGTGGCTGATGGAGATTCTTGAACTTTCCGTGGATGAACAATCCCTTCTCGGAACCGCATCTGGCCATTTTCTCCGGGGTTCCGAATAGCGCCCCAAAAGATACGCAGAAAAGTGTGACGATTCAACTCTCGTGGCTGATTGAAATAAAAAGAATTGCCACCAATTCTGGGAACATGAAACCGGCGTGTGTCTTCGGATTACTATTTTTTATATTTAATCGTCGAGATTCTTTCTGAAGCGTGTCGGGTACTCTAGAATTCTTTGGCCAAGTGCCAGAATCGCAGGAATTACATCGAGATTCTGCACATGGGGTGCTACCGTCACGCAGAGATGAAATTATTCGGTGGCGCGACGCACGAGATCCGCGACAAGTCGCGTCCGCTCCGGAGGTTTTTACGAAGCAAGTGTCGCTGCTCGATTCGTCGGAGAATCCACGATCTGAAATACGCTTCCCGTTACACTCGTAGTACTTGGTGTACTATTTACGCACCGCGTTTGGTTCTCTTGGCAAAACGCAAACGGAACATCTGGAAGCGAGGAGTCGCGACGGCGAGAGAGCACACGGGTAAATCTGGAAACCGCGTGCTCGTTTACGAAATTCCGCCTTGTTGTTTCCAAACCGGCGCTAATCATCGCTGGCTGCGCGCGATACTCGGCGGAAACGGGCGGGAGCGATAAAGCCCCCGAAAAATATCTACGTCGTTTTTTCGCCGGTGGAAATCGATCGAATCGCATCTCTCTCTCTTTTACCTCTCCCTCTATCTTTCTGTCTCCCGTATCGCTCTCTATCGTATCGTTTAAAATTACGTTAGACCACACTTGAATTACGTCGTATTTTGCATGATAGATTTGTGTGTATGTGTGTGTACGTGTGCTTCGGCAAGAGATCATTAATAGTAGATTAATTCTGTAAAGTGTAGTTTAAATAATGATGGCTTTAAAGATGGCGAAATGCGTTTATTCGAAAAAATTACACTTGCGATTGAGACCTCCGTTACATTTTCGTAGAAATTGTGTCCATTTTTTTCCACAGGATTTTAATTAAACGATACCGCTGAAACCTGAACTTCATTCCGTCAAGATTCTCTGCATTTCTTTCTCGTTCACGCAGTCGTATCTTTCTTTATATTTTTAGCTGCTTATATACTTTGACGTATTTTTGTTGCATATTTGTTGTTGGAGGATTTTCTCGCGGCACAATAAATCTTCCCCCTCTCTTTCTCTCTCTCTCTCTCTCTCTCTTTCTCTGTGACGCTCTCTCTTGGACGAGGTCGCGCGACTTCGTGCCAACTCCATCGACGATTAGACGAGCGTGACTCGTTGCGCGCATTGAGTCACACTACGCTTTCATAGAGACCGAACCAGTCACAGGAGCGAAGCGGTGAATGAAACCCACAGGTGTAGAAAGTTCGCGAGAAAGTCGCCGTCGCCTTTCCGTTCGTAAAACTCACACCGTTACGCACACGCGCGCGCTCGCGCATGCACGCCCTCCTCTCTCTTTTGCCGTTATGGGCGTTATTGCGCGGGCTGAAACCTATTATAAAATCGCCGCGGTATAATCGCGTCGAAATTCCGTCCGAAAGGGTCGCGTACGCTAATCACGCCTGTAAAGTAGGATCAATCGTGATTATTCAATCGTTTCCTGCGTTCTCGTCGCGCGAGACCCCCGGTCTGCGCGTAATACCACGTCACTGGGAACGAAAAACCTCATCCCGACTTGATCGAGGAAATCTGTAATAAATCTTACGTCGAACGACGTAATGCGCTTTCGGTTCTATAATCGGTCAATCATAATCTCAATTCCTGATTAACCCGATCGATATCGCGTTGAAAGCGGATTCGTATTGTCGGAACTCTCGCGCGGTAGAACGAGAGCCACAACTTCAGGCAAGTGCTCGAAGCCGCGAGCGATACGCCCGAGTGTGAATGGCGCTTCGTTTCTGCGAGTCACCCGCTATAGCGCGGCGCCCATATTCGCGTGTACGACTTATCGACACGGAGGCTCGAACATGCGACTTGCTCGCTCGCTCTCCGCTTCTCTCCCTCTCCCTCTCGCTCTCTTTTTCTCATTGGCACCACATGCGCGAATGCTCGTAGTTGCCGCGCGACTTTCGCACACGCGTGCACACACGCACGTCCTCCTCTTACGTACGCGTATGCAACGATACATATCGATTGTTCGGCGAGCGAGAAGGGGTGGACGGGAATATCGAGACGTTCTTGCATGCCTTCCGAGGCGTGCATCGCATGCGTGCGTGTCCGTGAGCTCCGTGCGGTGCGTAACGCTCGCGCGCGCCATATACGCCGCGAGAAGTCGATCCGGCATGAATGAAACCATGATTTCCACGCATGGCGCATAAGTAGGCGACCGGGGTGGCGGCGCGAAAACGAGCGGGCCCGCCGACTCTCTCTAGGCCCCGGTCTTTTTCGCACGGTTTCTACAACTCATTCAAGAGTCTCTGGGACTAGTCATTGATCCAGTAATTCAACGAACGCGCGATATAATTATTCGCGTAACGCGTCGATATTACGCAAGCGTGTTAATTATAGCGGCCAATTGACGACGAAACGACGAAGCCTGGCCTGACTCCTCGCGCTGATCTTTTAAGTAGAATCAACCGGACTTGTCGTTAGAAGTACGGCTGTTTTGAATGAAGCGTGGCTCGCCGCTTTGTTTTATTTAAGCTTGCGCCTCGAATGCAGATATGGCGGAGAGCGAATAGCGAGAAAGGCAAATATGCGTGTACCGGTCGGTGTTGCACTCCGCATAGTGACCGTTGCCCCTGTTTATTCATCTGCTCGTTATAGGTAGGAAGTGGTTTCCAGGAACACCGGAAATCTACGTTCATTCACGGAACACTTTGTACTCGAGTATCTTCTCGAATCCTATCAGACTGATTAACTATGATGAATGCGAGGAAATGCTGCGGAAAAAGAATGTTTTATCAATATAATGTTTAATCATTTTATCATTAAAAAAATGCTATACGTTTCTCAAATAGAATCAAAGCTGAATCTTAACATGATCATCCTGCAAATTGCGAGATGTTATATGATAAGAAAGGTCTGACATTTCGAAAGACGTCAACGCGATTCTAATTAATTTAATGAGCAACGAGGAAAACCAACGCTAGACTGCTACAGGAATACAAGACTCGAGCGCGACGCCGCGCATTCTCCGCGAGCGGACTGACGTTCGTCTTTTTTTGTCCACTGCACGCGTACGCGGGATTAACGCGCGGAGCGTAACGACGTGCGCGAAGCGAGCAAACACTGCGCGCAATTATCCTGCGCTCGGCGATCGGCAGGTAATTCAATTGCATCTCACCGTGATTAATCCGACACGCGACCTTCCGACGGCGGCGACATGTTACTTTAAACTCGCGCGCGCTCGCGCGCGCGCATTAACTCGCCACGGCGGCGGCGGCGGCGGCGGCGATGACGACAGCGGCGGCAGCGTATATCGATACTTGGATCGTGTTAATCGCGCAGCGAGTAATCCTACACGCTGCGGACGTACTCTCGATATCCTAAGATATCCTAAGCCTGCCGCGAGCTCTTTCGAGCTCCAGTAGCGGATCGAACTCGCTCGCCGAGCCTCGCTCCGTATAATCGTGTTCCCTCTCTTTCTCTGCCTCTCCTCTTTCCTCCCGGTTATTAGCGATATATCCCTCTCGCTCGTCCTCTTATTCTTTTTCACTCTCTCCTTCCCCCGCTCGAGTAACACGAGAGCACCACCGCCACGCTATCTTCATGTTTGCCAACTCCGTTATCTCACGTTCCTCCATTTCGATGTTCTCTCTCTCCTTCTGTACTCCTATCCATTCTCCTCCCCTTTCCTCCCTTTCCCTTTCTCTTTCGCTCTATCTGCGTCTCTCTCTCTTTCCCTCCACCGATGATCTTTCCCCTTGTCTACGTCCTGCCGACTCGTTTCTTCCTCTCGTCTGGCTTTGCACGAGCAGCCAGTGCAATCTACGAGCGAGTCGTCGCTACGCGTCGTCGGCGCGTCATATCCGGTCTCTACGCGATTGCTCCCTCCTCTCCTCCCTCTCCTTCTCTCTCTGTCTCTCTACCTCCGCTGATCGTCCGTCCTTCCCTCCCTCTCACGTCCTTCCCGGCTTTCATTCATTTACCGTGCGGCTCGAGTGTCTCCGCTTCCAGCACTCCTCTCCTCGTCGCACCTGCTCCCGTGGAATTCGCGTTACGCACCGTCGCAATAGGCCGTTTAATTGCTTCCATGTCTCCCTTTGTCACTCTCCTTTTCTCTCCTTTCCCGCGTAACTATCTCGAGATAACCGAAACAGGCCTCTTTTTGATACAACAAAATCTGTTCACCTTCTACTCCCTTTCTTCGAGCAAACATCGATATCGCGGACTGTAGACCGTTTGAATTTGGTCCAACTGCTCCGTAGGAAGGCCTTTATTTACAATGATACCGTCGAGGCATCGATCTCTCCTCCTGCTACACCCGGTATATCTCGAGGAAGAGATACTTCTTTCTTCTCTCTTTCTCTCTCTTTGTCTGTCTGTCTGTCTATCTTCTCGTTCTCGCTTTCGTTTGTGATTATCCCGAGCGAAGGGGCGCGATAGGGACAAAGTCGGAGCAGCTTGGACGATTTATCGAGGCGCCGCTCGATATTAACCAAAGTCATCGAGATCAGATGCGATGGTACACGTTGACGGAACGATGGAAGTTCTCGCTGTGCTCCTGCACACGTTGGCGACGAGGTGTCTCGATGCGGCTCCCTTCGACAAGCTTGTGATTAATCGTGATTAATGTGAATCAATACAACGGCGAACGCGGCCGATCGATGCAACGTTGATAATAACACGATAATAATACAGCGGTTACGTAATCGCGCTGATAATAAGCACGTTATCGCGACCGATGGCTTCCGCATCTCGTATCTTTTTGGCCGAGTACAAAGGCATATTTCTTGAAAATGTGATTTAGTAGGCGCAGTTACAAGAACTGACAATGTTTGTTACGTAATTTGAATAACGTTAAATGGACGGGAGTAACGCTAAATATTGATGTTGCTGATCAATCCAAGATAATAATATAGCAGTATCGATTTATTCAGTAGGTAGAGCGACTTCACTGTAATAGCAAAATGTAAAATAATTTCTTCTACATCGACGTCATCGAAATCATCTTTTCAGCTAGAGAAACGCGATATTGCTACGGCATAACGCGGTATCGTGCCGCACGCGAAACGATTTGAATTTCATCCGTGCGAGGATAGCATTTATATCGGATGTAAAGATATGTGCGTGAATGGTCGAGGCGAACGGAGGTGAGATAAACGAGATAAACTGACTTCCGGCGAACGGTGAAAAACAAACGTGGAGCGATACGACGTACAGCATATGTTATACCCCTTACATAAGAGGGGACATTTCTCTCTCTTCTTTTTCCTTTTCGATTATCGCTGCGTATCGCAGCGAATTTCTCGATCCAGCGTTGAGCACGAGACGCGTCTAATTTGCGCTGCGCAAATCATCCTCCACCCACCATCCCTCCGCGGCGCGTGTATCGCGGTACCTCGCCCCTCTTTGCACTGAAGGGCGCGGGAGAATAACGTGCGTCACGAGTTAGGCGCGGCCTTAAACAATTACATCGCGCTTTTACCCTAACGCGCGACGTGTCCCAGGCTTTCAGCTTAAAAGGATTAATCCTCGCACGTATAACACCGCACCTACTTTCCCACAAAGACCAGCCCGCGGGTACCTCCGCGAGACCACGCCACACGTCCCAACGTGAAACGATACTCCCCGACTCCGTAATTCGATCGCGGAAAGTCAGGGGTTCACGCGGGCTGGAGCTCGGGGAGGGTGAGGAGGGGTATGGCCTCGATTTACGCTTGGAAAATTTCAAAGGCACAGGCGTGGTTGCGGGGTCTCGTGAGTCGTCGATACGATCGTGTTGCTCTTTAAACGGGGATACTTTGTCGCGCGAGAATCATTATAATAAATTTTAAAAAATACTACAAACAATATAAGAAAACGCGATTTTTGTCAGACTAATCAATAGCGTATGACGCGATTAATCGCGCGAGCTTTCGCGTTTGCAGTTAGCCGATTGGAATACTCGGCAATTGTGTAGTATTCGGCGGATCTCGCGTTGCGCATGCATCGTGCGTGTCAGTGTGGATCAGGTCATTAGGGACTCCAGCCGAGGGTTAAGGAGACCAAGAATCTCCATCCATGTTCTCTCTGCTCTCTCTCTCTCTCTTTCTCGTCGTGTCCTCCTCCGTGTCGCGTTTTCGTTCCGTTGTGTCCGCGGTGCTCATCGCGCTCGTTCCCCTCTTTGCGTACACGGCTCCTTCTGCCCCTCTTGCACTCCTCTCCGACGGTTCCCTAACTTTTCCCTGGCCGTCCTTGGGGGGGAAAGGGAACGTTGACCCCTCGCTGGTTCCTCTCTGGCGCGAGCCTCCGTCGAGGTTTCATTCAGAATGCAACGCCGAGAGCGAGGTCCTCGATACACGGTATAAGAAATGATGCGGCGAAAGTGCGCGGGTGCACTTGTCCCCTGGACCCCTGTCGAGTCTTTCTTTTAATTCGACATTACGCGGGAAGTACAAATCCGCCCAAATTGGCGTCGGATCGGATAAGATCGTTCGACTAATCTACTTAGCCCAAGCAATTTTGGAGGGTTTCGGCGATTTGTATCGCATTTTACGAGCGCAAAAGGAAATCTCTCGATGTTTCGCGCCTCTTTGAATTTTTCTGTCCAACATCTCGAGATTTCTACAATCTCGTACAATCTGCTGGCACGGGATTATCGGCTAAAATTAATGTCGCTTGGTTTGAACGTAGGACACCTTGTACATCAGCTGACGAGGAGCGGAGGAACGCGACAGTCTCACTTCCGTTTATTTTCCCACTTACGATCGGCGCTATCGCACAAGCGCGGCGTTGAAGTGCGAGCGCTGCTTTTAAGATGGAGCGCACACGCACACGCGTGCACCCATCCGGCCGCGTGCACGCACGCGCGCACACGCTGATGTATTGATCAATGATCGACGTCAGCGTGGACGTAGAATTGATCGATTGGCGTTTAAGCGAAGGCCGACGGGAATAGCGCGAGCAGGCGACTTGAATTAAACAGAGGCTTAATGAACCTCGTTCGAATGGGAGTCGTCGTCGGCTTTAAATAGGACGGCGGCAGAAGCGAGCGAGCAAATTTGAAGAGCACGACGACGAGCGTGTCATGGACGTGGAGGCGCGAGGAGTGCGCAAATCTTCGCGTGGTTTCGCTTTATTTTAAGTAGGCGAGCCTGAAATAAATTGGACACTTAGATCAATGAGAGATACTCTTCTGTTGGGACGCGCGTTGTCCCGAACGGAGCGCGTTCTATCCGCTCTAATTCGAACCTTGACATCCCTCTGCGAAATATTCCGCGCCTTCGGAACTTCGCTCACCGCGTTGGCCGAGCCGAGAACGATTGGCACGTAATGACTTCGAAATACCCCAAAACTGCTCGAACAGTTTCAGCAGTTGCATTCTTCGAGCACTTTAGAGACGATCTTTTTCTTGGTATCGATAATGGAACATGACGGGGTTTCGTAGGAATTAATTCAATCGACTAACACCCCCGGGGTCTCCTTAAAAGCCCTTCCGTTACCGCCGGATGCGGTAAAATCTCATCACGGTAAAGTCCGCCGCAATATTGAACGGAGCTGCCGCGCTGACGCACGTAGTATATTTTATTGAACTCGAATACACGCGCGATCGTGCGTATCGGCGAACCGAAATTCGAGTTTCATTACAATGCGAGTTTTATCGCTTCAATGTTCCGACGGGAATATTGCCACGTGGACATCTCGGAGATTATGCTGGTCTCTGGAGTTTCCAGATTTTCGCCACGTTCGTATCATCGAGAATTTCGCTCCGCGCGTACAAGCGACACAAATTCAATCCGGATTTAATTCAGCGTTAATGAGTCGATGAACGGCACGCATCGACTGCATTCGAAGTACACGATAGTGATCCGCGGAAGAGGGGAAGAGAAAAAAAAGAGAAGGAAGGAGAGAAAGGTGGTACATCGCGCGCGTATACTCGTCGTCCGCTATAAATACGTAAGATGCAGTTGAATGCGGGCCGTGTACGCACGTACGCCCACACGCGTACGTACCGTGCGTGTAATTCCGACGTTCCAGCGTTTCTCCTCGAGCGCGTACACGCGCGACGTCGCTTGAATGCCGAAAATAGTTGTTCGCATGCGAGAGAGGAAGAGATACGAGGGAGAGAAAGAGAGAGCAGGAGAGCGCGTCCGCGCTCGACACTGGCGCGTGGGTCGACGTGCGTAGGCACGCACTCTCTCGGTGCGTACGCGTATGCATATTTTAATCGGAGGTTTTCAATGAGAAAAATATTAATGTCGACGAAACATTAAGAAATCGCGAACAAAACCCGTGATATCTCGACCGTCCCCCTTCCCTACCTCCCCTACCCCGATTTCCGCGCCTCGTGTATTTCCGCGCGCTGTTATTTCCTCTCCGCGCTCCCGTTATAATAACCCGATAACCCCACGTCGTTATGTCAAAGGAATCCGCTTATCTGAAGCTGAGCTTCCGCTCGCTCCGGCGTGTCGGCGACTCGCAGTCGCGCGCGCAGTTTTTCATGTCGAATAATAACTCGCGTCAACACGCTCGCAATCCGCGCCCGAAAGAGTTGCCGGAAAGAGGAAGCCACTCCTCGCGAAAAGCTCCGAATATCCTCTCTCGTTGTCGTCATTATCATTATCATCATCATCAGCAGCATCATCATCATCATCATTATTATCATTATCATCATCATCTTCACGTTAAAAGACTTGCCCGCGCAGATCCGTCCCTGCTCCAGGAGGATACGCAAAAAACGGGACACGGTCCGACATAACCGACACGCACACGCGCGCGCGCGCTCGCTCGCTCGCTCGCTCGCGCGGAGACGATCGCGCGGGGGCCAGATACATAAACTTTCTCGCGAATAACGCGGCTGCGGAACGAGTGGGTAGTTGGGTCGCTCGGTTGGCCGAGGACCCCGACCATATGGCGTCCATATTCCGTTCCTCGGGTGGCAGCGAGCGTCGTTCGTCCGTTCGTTATGCCAGCTCGTGCCCGAACGAGGGAAGGGAAACGCGCGTTTAACTCTTTTGGCCCTAAATTCTCCTCCCGGCGGGGAACCACGGGGATCGGTCGAGGAGATAGGGGGCTGCCGCCCCACGTCTCCCAGCCGCGGCCGCGCCGGGGAAAACTCTCCCTCCGCGAGGCGCTTTCGAGAGGTTCTTAACCCTGCCTACGCGTAAACGCGTTAAAACCCACGCACGCGAACGCGTAAAAACAATTAAACGGAAATTTAAGCGCTCCCGGCGCCGATCGACGCCGTCGAGGGAAACGCGGGCGTCCGAGGAGAAAAATTCGGGCCACGCTCGACAGCTACGCGATAAGTACGCGAGATATCACGGGGGCGTATGTGCCGCGAACGTTGCGAGTCCGCACGTTAAATGTCACTCCCCGAGAACGACTCCCTCGGACTTCCCGCTGTCCGAGCGTTGCGCGATAATTTTATACTCCTGATCATTTTATCTTGAAATCCTATCTTAACGCACACCCATTTCTTTCCATATTTCATCACGATTTATGTCGCGTACGATATTTTTGTGAATGTCAGAAGCTCGCGTATCGCGTGTAGGTATACTGTGAATGACATTTCCAGAATCGCGCTCACTTTCGCGGAATTAATTTGTCCGAAATCGCGCCTGATGAACGAAGATGACGTTGGGCTTACTCGATGTTGTCAGCAGCGTCTAAGTTTAAAGTCCCCTCGTCAATGCACGAATTTCGTTTTCGATTGTATCTTTGGAATATTGGTGACGGAACGCGCTCGCGCAGAACGAGCCTTATATTCTATCATGACGGGGGTTCGGGAGGGTTCCCGGTATATCGGTATCGGTGACTCGAGACTGCAGGTACCTAGAACAATATCGGCGCACTCGGGCTCGGGCAGCAGGTATC
Organism: Ooceraea biroi; assembly: GCF_003672135.1. Classification (NCBI taxonomy): domain Eukaryota; kingdom Metazoa; phylum Arthropoda; class Insecta; order Hymenoptera; family Formicidae; genus Ooceraea; species Ooceraea biroi. Next base: position 15,555,696 of record NC_039506.1, on the reverse strand, counting down.
GCGCTGCAGCCGGCGGAAAAGCCGGAAGACGGAGGCCGGGGTGTCCATTGTCCTCTCGTACTTCGCACAACTGGGTACGGGGGGTGACCCCTCCCCTTGACGGGACCCCCTTTCCCCGAAACTATCTTCGTTGCACTGTCGTGCCGAGGGTCGGTCTTACCTGCAACGGTGGATTTCTCAACCCCGCCACATAATGGCCACGTAATGAGGTACATCGTAAAGGGACGGGACGCTGGGAAGGAATCCCTTTTTATGCCCTACCCAGGAGACATTCCGAATGTCCCGTAGAATGCCCTTGCGGAATTTACTTCCCGCCATTATCATCGCTTATCGATCATCGAGAAATGTAAGATTTACGAGCGAGTGACGGGAGTTACCGTAAGTTAATTCTTGCGAGTCGGGTATTTCTCCTTTCTTCATTTCGTCGAATTTCGAAAGATGAAGGGACACCCCGTGGATGATGAACTGGATGAAAGGATTCGGAATGCGGCTGCTGCACGTTAAACCGTCGATTAAAGATCATTTTTCAAGATTCAAAATTCAATTACGTCTTCGCGTGATGTTATCAATCGCGATCGCATCGTCAATTCTAAAGTCGAAAAGTGTACGAGGATTTTTAAATTTGTCGACGTGTTTGGCGTTTTCCTTTTGTTTGCAATGCGTATTTTGCACTCGGAGTTTGAAGCGTGTCGGCCGTCGTCACCTCGCGTAGACTGCGTTTATCGCTGTTACTCGATGGACAATCAGTCGCAAATCGATCGTAAAACCGAATGCCCGTTTATCCATCAATCCTCGCTGTTTTATCGCCGCGACAATGCCTTTGTCGACGTTATAAGTTACAAGCAAGCACGCACGCACGCACGCACGCCGCGTAGGCGTCGTCTGGGTGGTATCCGGTGTTGCGTGTCCGCATGCCCGCTCTTTATTATATTCCTCTCTGTTTCTCGCGTTTCCACCGCCGCTATTTCGCGTGTCTTACCTATCTCCGCGCAACTTTTGAAATCTCCATAACGCTTTCAACGAGCGCTCTTCCGCCATCCGATGTACAAATTAATTAAAAGCGCTGAAAACGTGGAAAATTCATCATGCGTGTTCCTTACGTCACAATGACCGTGATCTCATTGATTGTTAACGGTATCTTCAAGGCGTGCAACGTTCCTCGAACGAGCGCCTGCGTCTCAGTTATGCGTGCTTTTAGGTGCTTGCAAAACTTCATATAGTAAATATAGTAAAGTTATTTATAACAATGAGACGGTATATAATTTTTTAATCACAGTATTGACCGTTGCTATCAATAACCTTTTGCCATCTTTCAATAGCAATAGTTTGATCCCGCATCGATAAAAAAATGACTCATCTTTTGAGGCAATCGATCTATTTGTGACTTTACGAACTTTTGCTCTTCTCTCTCTTTCTCTCGTTCATATGATGCACTCTGTGCGGTAAATCAGGTAGATTACGCAGGTTCTCGAGGGTGAGGGAGTCGCGCGGGAATATCGTGTCTACTACTCGGCGGAGAGTATTCAGGAGCCGCGCGTCCCGTCGTCGTTCTCCAGGCTGTTGCGGTTTTTTGCGACACCCGAGAGCAAAATGCGTGCCCCACGCGGCGAGAGCGCGGCTGCGACAGATGTTTTCGATTCGTCCGTACGTCGCTCCGTGACACCGCGCGGCCGTATCTCATAAATTCGCTTGCACAACGCGGCGCGCATAGAATCCCGTAATCCTCCGACGAAAACGGAATGCCCAGCCCGGATGCGGGCGCGATGTCGCTCAACGCGCGACCGCGCGATCACGCTTCCAGAATCACGGCGTCCCTTTTCGACAACGGCCGCATTCAGGAGCGTGTTATCTCGGTGGAATCGCTACTCAAGTGCTTCGACTTTGCGACTTTGCTTCCTTCGGGATCCATCTTCTTCAGCGGACAGAGATTACTTAACAAAATGTACTAGACTTTGCGTACTTCAATCGTGTTCGGTGAAGCAGCTCGATTTCGTCCAAGTCATTCTACCAGAATTTTTGTATTCTTTGGTACCAATGTTACTCGCTTACACAAAATTGAATTGTTAATTACAAAAATGTTTGATTATATTTTCTTGATGGATATTCTTGGAAAACATGAATAACAAGCTCCGATGCGCACCACCTGCCGCGCCGAGGGTTTAAAAGGACGCACGAATTGAGCCCAGCATAGACGAGACGAGTCGTCACTTCCGCAGTTTATCTGGAGGGCCTCGTTCGTGTGTTACGGTCGCTCCGCGCGGAATCGCGCGGTGCGCGCAGGTTTTATCTGAAACTCGCGCGCGCGTCCGCTCGCTCGCTTCTCCAAGTTCGTTCGATTATGCGGCGAACGGCGCGACGTTTTCACGTCGAGTCGTACAGGGTCTCCGTCGATCCGGGGGGGTTTCTTGGCAGCGGGATATTACCTGGAGACGCTACTCTCGCGCCGCACCGACCGCGTGTCGCCTCCTTCCGGCGGAAAGTCACTCTGCGATTAAATCGCACATCTCGGTGCCTGCGACGCCTCGCGAAAATTGTTGGCCAGCTGAACGGGAACCAAATGAAAACATTCGGCAGCGGAGACTCGGTAATAAAACTTCGCATTCAGATAGAATCTTCGGAAGGACGTCGGACGCAACATTCGGGACGACGCGGCAAGTTTGCGCGCGACATTCAAATCGCTCGCTCTGCCAAATTCGATTTTAAAGCAAGGAAGGCAAGAAAGTAACTTTCGCGGAGACAAAAACAGACGTCGCGTGCGTGTAAAATTATAAAACCGAGCGCCGTGCGTCGACGCGTCTGATCCCCACACGTGCCAGGAAGAGGACATCTTCGTGCCGCGCTTTGTCTCGCGCGCTTTCGACTCCGTTCGGCCGTGGAGAGTGCGCGCGCTCGCGCGCACGACGGCCGGCCTTTCTTCCTCCCGATTCCGGGAGGGCCGAAAATAAGCTGATCCAATTCCAGCCGCGCGATGGATCCTTGATTTTTCGTCGCCTCTCGCTCTCGCGGGGCCGCTCGCTCGAATTCCGTAAGCGCACCGGGAGTTTCGCCGGCGCGCCGTGGAACGGTCATTGTGTAATTGGCTCAGCCCGCGAGGCACGCGGAGTCCGCCTGCCTCCCTCGCGCGAGCGCACGCACGCAAAATCGGAAACGCTCGAAATAAACCCGCGCTCCTTCTCGACGCTCGCACTCTGACGCACCTCACGCTCTTGCACTTGCTCCCGCTACGCTTGCTCGTCTCTACGCGATTGCCTGGTCGTCGAATTGACAAATCGTTCGCCCGTTAAGGGGATCCTGGAGTGGCCAGTGAACTCCGTCGCGGCGTCCGAATTACCGGCGGAATCGATGATTTTCCTGTATTTTCTTTTTATTCAATTCACAGAATGAAAAATCCTTTTCCACGATGAAAGCGCACACAATAATGTAATGTGAAAAGCAGGACTTAACTTTCCAAACGGAAAAAAATCACAATTTTTTATTCAGCCACGATTTCACAGGCATACGTAGGCACGAAATGATCACGAATCTTTCTGCACTAATTACTTTGACACTAGGCTTCTAAACTCGTTTCTAAAAGCTTCCTCCCCATATTCTTTCATTTTGTTCCGTCCTTGCGATTATCGAATTTTGGCCACACAAACTGCAAAACATTTATATTAAGAACATTAATGTACGAGGTGACGTCACAATAAGCCGATAATAAAACTGTAAATTTTGTTTGTCGTTTTTAACATAAAGTCGAGTTTCGCTCGGTATATTTCTTTGTATACTTTAATCGTGGAGAAGGATTTTTCATTCTATACAATCATTGAAGAGTAATTAGTACAGTAAGATCGACCAATTCCGCCGGTAATACAGACGACTCCAGGATCCCCTTAATTGCCGCCATCGATTTTTATTCGACTTTGCTACGTTGGGGGATGTCGAAGACGGTCAAACGTCCGTCGATGATAAAAGATTCGAATACGTTTCCCATCGAACTGTCCGATGCTCGAGTATGCGCGCGGTACTTCTCATGCTGATGATGTTCGCGAAAGGTTTTCCACGATGTTATCGAAATATCGCTGAAAAGATAGTGATCTCGAGGCACAGGCGTCTCTACACCTTGCGCGAAGCTGTTTTTGCTGTGACGTTGTAATCGGCCTCCTCGCGATTCATCGCTTGTGCGAACTCGGACGCCAGGTGTGGCCGCCGCCTTCCTCTACCTTCCTCGCGATGGGACGTGACAATCGATACGCCATTGGCGAACGAATGCCGCGCGGCTTAAAATGGCGTAGTTTGCATCATATCGATGCGACGTCGGACGTCGATTATCGTGGATACGTCGCATGGGCTGTATCTCTTTCACGCACATCCTCCGTCTCCCGTCCTCAGGTTGCACTACGCATCGCGATCTTGCCGGCGAAACTTTAGGAGGTCACGCGATTCATCGCGACCTTTCAATGCGTGATAATATTAGCTTCCCGAGAATTCAATAAGTTTCAATAAATTCTCTGAAGTTTCCGATGGGAACTTCTCATGTGGGAATTTGCACGCGCGCTAATAAAAAAATTCGCGGAATGGCAGCAGCGTTCCGCTTATCCACGGTTCTCGATATCAATCTTCTCGCCACTCAACCTTAAACCTTTCGTAGTTGAGAGATACGCTATGAAAGATCGATACATCCGCCGAGCTTGAATAATTTGCATCAATTTTGGTCGACCGGAGGAAATGAATGCGAGAAGAGCAGTCGGACCGGATATTGGAGGCCCGCAGTGGGGAGGTTCAAACGATCCATGATCGGAGCCGATCGTTTTCGCGACAAGAGCGCGAGAACAGGTGACGCACTTCGCGTGCGTTATCGAGGGGTAGGTGCGAGTTATTTTCGCGACCAGATTTTTCGGCATACGGCATTCGCTTGCTCGCCCGCTCGCGGTGCGGCCAAGCCAAGCCTTCGTCAAAGTTTACTTGGCTGCTCGCTCGTTGCTCGCCTGCCTCGCTTAACGTGCCTTTCCGTTTCTCTCCCCGGATCAGCGACGTAGCGGCGGAGCGGCGAACCCCGCTTCGACGTCGACGTGAGGACTCGCCATTACGCGTGACACCGAATTTTGTGGCGTCCAAATCTCCCTCACGCATTCGTTACGATTATCAATCTCGAGATTACGAGAAACGTTGGAGAGAATTCGAATCCTTCGATTTTCATCATTTTCGTTAAATGGTCCGACTCGTAAGTAGAAGACGAAATAAGGAGAGGGTACATGAAGTTACGTAAAGCACATAAAAAAGAGTCACATTTCTCGTAACAGCGCATCAGCCAAAGAAATCGCGGCGTTATCAGGATTCGAGGAAAAAAATGTCACGTCGCAACGCGACAACGACACATGTTATCGACTAATCGACGAACCCAGCGTCGCGCGAATAAGTCATTCATGTAGATAGTTCATTCACATAGCGACGATGGTAATCTAGACTTTTCCGAGAACGCCATTTCCAAGAAACGTCCGTGCGCGATGCGTGTCTCTCCTCTAATAACAATAACTACGTCATTTTTCCGGATATATACGTCGAATTCCTCGAACGGCCGGAATGCTGTTTGTTTAACACATGCGTTTCGCATTGTGCGCAACGTGCGCTGCACATCGAAAATGTCGCGGCCGAGCCGAGACTACCGGGAAGCGATAAGTCACGAAGTTTTTGGCCGTTCGCTCGGATTTCGTAGACGTTTCACCGGAAAGACGAAGAGATGACATTACACGCGGTGCCAAGCCGGCGCGCGCACGCGCACGTGTGCGCAGCACCGAGAATATGATCTCGCGAGACCGGTGTTCGTCTTTTAACAAAAGGTGCTTGCGTCGTCGCCGCTACGTCATCGAGGGAAAACTGAGTGGAACGTTTCCCTATAGACCCGTTCTCATTATTTTTAGACCTGGTTGGAATCCGGAAGGTCCGAGGGAGCACCCGTGTCAGCTGTTTTAATTGACCGCGCCCTTTTCTGCTAATTACAAACTCAAAGGAAGACTTCAATTGATCGTTATGTTATTCGTTGTCTTCAAATCAGCTTTGAACGTCATTCTCGAGTCGTGGGCACGAATTTTCCAATACGTCCTTGAGTACGGAAGTTGGTCTCGTTTGAGACGAATTAGCGCAACTCGAGTGACGACGATGGAATCTCCTAATTGGCACGTATCAATTAGAAACCTCCCGAAAACCGCTCCCAAACGGTGCGGGCTCGCGCTAGACGAACGTACGTCACTGCGTTCAAGCGCTGCGGATGTGTTAGATTGGCGGCAGGAGGGAGGCGGGGAGGACGGGAGAAAGGGAGGGAAGGGAAAAGATGTCGCGGGGCGAGGAAAGGGGGACGAGTGGGAGCGACGTGCCCGGTTGCGCGAGCGGCAGCGGGGAATGGAAGGAAGAGAGCGACAGAGAGAGAGAGAAAGGAGGAGAGAAAGATGGACACATCGAAAGAGGGAGGCGTCAGCAATACGGGCGGTGGTCGGACAGAGACGAGATGAATGAACGTGCGTATTTGCGCGCGCGCGCAAGACGGAGAAGGAGCGAGAGACTTGAGGAGAGAGAGGAGAATAGGGACAGGAACAGAAAGAGAAAGAGAGAAGGAGAGAGGTGGGCGCACGAATGAATGAATGGTGCACGACGAGGATGGAATTAATGAGTGGGATAAATATAGAATCGAGTAGCACGCCAGAATGAGACCATGCGCTATTTCCCCCTTTCTCCCACTTTCATCCTTTTTTTCTTTCCTCTCTCTCTCTCTCTCTCTCTCTCTCTCTCTTTTTCTTTCTCTCTGTGTCTCTCCCTCTTCATCTTCCTCTGCTCTCTTCTATTCGCGCCCTCTGTCGGCGCCGGTCCCTGCATGCTCCCGAGCTCGTCTCATTGCTCGCGCCACAGCTTGTCCATGCCTGTACGATCGTAAGATCGAAGCTGAAGATGCTTGGCAAGACCTGATCAGGCGGAAGAGTCTCGGTTCTCTCTCGGTATGGTTTTGTAATACCTAACAAATGTAAGACAAAATCTCGCGGGGTTGAATTTATTTCTAGAGTAAACTGATCTATTTGATCTATTTCATTACGATGTATAAGAGTTGCAATGTACGATCTTTCACTCATCACTTTGCCACTGTGGCGCATAATATAATAAAGCGGATTCTAATCCAAAAACAAGATGGCAGTCAAAGACTTGAGGAGAGGAGGCCTTCGATTGTTAATCTTGTTTTTGGGTTAGGATCTGGTTGTTACGCTACTCGCATCTATATATGATTTTTCTAAATTTTTCTGATATCGTATCGTGAATTGTGTTTTATTCCATTCGTTTTATCGTCCATGCAGAATCGTATGGCTGCGCGTTTTCTAAGTAAAAATGGCGACGGGCCTCCACTTGCGCGAGAACGTTTCGAGCAATCGTTTCCGTTGGCGTATCATGAAGCGATATATTCTCGAAACACCATGGCGGTCGCTGCAACGCAACGTCGGAACATGTCCACGATGTCGTCGCCGCGTCTCCCTTGCACATCCGTTCGATAACGCTGCCTGTATCGACAGTAGCTCTTATATTCGTGCCGAGCATTCTCACGGAGTACGGAAAGAGCTAAAAAAATGACGGAAAAACTGAACGACATCGACGATGATGTCGACTATGACAATGGCAGTGATGCTACCAAACAGCGATGTCTCCTGTCGCACCACTGCCACCATCATCACCACCACCACCACCACCACAACCATCTCTACAAGTAGTAACGACATACCATCACGCCAACAACACCACGCGCCACCATCACAACCATCACTACCACTACCATCATCATCATCATCATCATCATCGTCATCATCGTCATCTGCATTGCCAGCACCACGACCATCGCTTCTTCCGTTCGTCGGACGCGACCACGGCCGTCACTGTCGTACCGCGCCGACGCCGTGCGACGGCGCGGTGCCGTACGGCGGTGACGACGTAGGTAATGTTTTCATTCAATCCGAAGCTTCAATGAAAAGAGAGAGAGATAGCTTCCGTCCATTCATAAAAAGCTTCGTGTGCGTCGGCCGGCCGGAGAGCACGCGCGTTGCGCCACGTTGCCGCCAGATGGCGACGCCGTACCGTGTAGCGCGAACGCGTTTACAAGGGAGACCCTCTCTCCTCCCGGGAGCTGCTGCCTCCTTCCCGCCCGCCTGCCCCCCCATCTACCACCTCTTTTCACTTTTTCTCCTCCGTCCCCGCGTCGACTGTCGCCATTCATGGCTTCCTTCCCACCGTCTCTCTTCCTGTTTCCCCTCCCTCCGCCTACGTTTCGTCCCGCTGCCCCCGCGCCGTAACTCCCCTCCACCCCACCGCTCCGCTCCCCTACGGTCCTCTTGCCGTCGCTGCCCCGCTCACCCCCGCTGACGTGCCCCCCTTCTTGTGGCCGCCGCCTTTCCAGCTCGATTCGCTCGCGACGAACCCATTGTCAGTCGTTCGTCGACGGTCGTCGCGCGCGTCTCGCGTCGGTCTTTCTGTGTCTCCATCCCTCTCTATCTCGCTCGCTCGCCCGCTTACTCGCTCCTCTTCGGTGTCCAGCTGTTAGCTGCCTGATGAATTCCTTCTGACGGGAAGCCTCGCCCGTGTGTTCGTTGCTTTCGTGGTTCGAAAGTGCCGCTCTCCGTGCCCCAGGAATCCGCGAGCATTGCCGTAACGTCATCGGCGACGGGGGACTCGAACGTCCGTGCACATGGATATCCGTCCGCGTTCTGGGTGCGGGCGTAGCGCGAGACCCGTGACATTCCGCTTGCCGTAACGGAAGGCAGGAAACGGCGAGGATACGGCGGCAAGTGGAAGGCGGAGGGACCAACGAGAAGTGGACGAGTGGAATGAACGGGGGACGAAAGTGCGAGTAGCGGATCCTCGCGCTCCCGTCGGAGTGCTGGTGCTTCCACTCAGATCTCTCTCTCTTCCTCTCGAGGACGGCGGCTCGTCTCCGATGCCGTCGCCGTGCCAGGTTGAGAGAGAATGCGGGTTCGACCGTCGCCACGAAGCGGCAGCCCGAGTCCACGACGAGGGGGTCTCCGAGTGCATCTCCGTCTCCTCCGGAACGTTTCGTCGCGGGTGTTCGCGGGATCGTCGTCGTCGGCCCACGAACCGTCGCGGTCGCGCGTGAAAGCGCGTTCTGCTGTTCCCGACAAGTCTCGTCGGCCACGGCGGGACCCACGTTCTTTTCTGGCCGCCCGCTATAGTCCTATGAATTTTCAGTAAGTTCCCTCTCAGAGCGAAGCTCTCCGCGCTGAGGAAATCGGATCGCAACTGCGAGAAATTGCCGTTTCATAAAGATGGATTCTCACGTAAAACAAGACAATAAGAATTGGGATGAGAGAGCGCGTTCGCTCGTGTTTTCCGGTTCGCTTTTCGCTCGGCTCACTCTTTCCTTCGCGAACGATATTGCGTAAAACGATTCCGTGTCCGCTGCCGACGGCAATTTCCGAAAACGATTTCTCAGCAGTTGCGACTTGTTTCTTCGCCGCGTAGAGCCGAGAATGTATGTTAATCACGGCTACGCGACGAGTTTGTCGAATACGTTAATCACCACGTTTGACAGACTAGTCATGCTACAATCGATACGTCGACTTTATTAGGGTCATTACAAGATTTCCGGGCATCTAGGGCACTCTTTTTTTCCTCTCTCATTTTTCTCACGATTAATTCGTTATTGCTGCTTGTGGAACGGATGTACGTCCGCTGGTATCAAAGCCGCGGCCATAAGGCTCAGCACAGCGGTTGCCGAGCTGTGAAATCGATCTGAGATCAGACTTAATTAGCTAGACTTAGTTAGCTGGTTCAGTTTTTCCTGAAGCGTATACGGTTTTTGGATCAATAGCAATATTAATTTCGCTAGATATCAGTCAATCACTCTTTGCGGTTTTAAATTATGACCTCGCTTACGTCACGGACGTCGGTTAGAAAGAGAGAGAAAACGAGTCAATGAAAAATTATTAATCTAGCAAAATAATAATGTCAAGGTTGATCACGTGTTTGTTGACGGAATTTATAGATTTTCGCCGACGAAGCGATCAAGTATTGCGCTTCGGCGTGCATCGCTTCACGAAAAACTCTCGACGTATCGCGCGAGAGCGTGCACGACCCCGATTATAACACTGCGTTACGTATCGCGGGGCATAATCGGCGTGGTCTCGCGTATTCCGTGAGATCTCGACGCGAACGCGAGTTCCTTACGTGAGGAATTGCGCGCGCGCGCACGATTCAGCGAGCGAGTGACGTGCAAGGGGAAAGACGCGCATTATCGCCGCGCGTAATTGAAACTCGTTAGCGGATCATGCGGCGCGTACGAATCTGAAACCCACGGAGGAAACAGATAACGGGAGGAAGAGCGTATCCGGTCTTATCGCGGCTCGTTTCCGAACGGAATTAGAGGCCGCCGTATTAAACGCCGGGGATTCATGAGCTCGTATCAAAGGAGCCTTATAATACGCGCTGTTCCAGCGTCAGTCTCGGTCTCGATACTACAAATCGAGCGACTTGGCGCGCGACCGAGTCACGCATCAAAGTAAATCTCACGACGTCCCGAGTGTGTAAAAATTCGATTGAAGTCTAAAATTTCGAAATTATATTCTAAGAATTCTAAAAATGCGTCGCGCGAAATTGTACGTGTGAGATTTCCACTTTACACTTTACGGTGTACACTCTCGCTCGATTTTTATGTTTCGAGTCCTTGAAATTTTTTTAGACACATCCAAGGTTCGCTAGTCTTTGTACTTTTCTGAAATTAATAGGTACTCATTATTATTCGCGAGACCTTCAGTTCGCAAAATTCGCAGATAACATCGCTCCACGAATCATATATTATAATCTATTTTTTTAACTAGATTTTATATAGTTAACCACCCGGTAGTTTTACGTACGATTTATCGACACACAGTAAGCTTTCGTCAATAAATAATATTGCTGCTCGCGAATTATTCGTCGTGACCTATTTCGCTTGAGACCGGATAGTTTATCGCGTCTCTCACAGAGTTTTCGCGGATCTGCAAAGCCTCGCGATAACGTCACTCCATACGAATTATTATGGTTCACGGTCGAAGACGTTTCGTAGATATTCCGAAATTCTTTCCTCTTATCGGTGTGTGTAATTAAAACTTGTTAGTGCGACGGTTCGTTGATTGTACGTTGTATCTAGACCGCAGAGGAAACCGATATCGGAGGAAGGACTTATCCGGTCTTATCGTGGACGTTTCCGACTGGCGTTAAAAACTGTTTATGCCGCGTGTTAATGGTGTTAATTCGCGCGCGTGCATTCACGTAATATCACGCTTCTTGCCTCGCTCGTTCAGTTTTAACTTAGAGAATACTCCTCATGAATACCTATTAGCTTATGAATAACGTTTGCACGCGTTTAGATCACCGTCGCATTTAAATGTGTGAGTGCGATCTGTCATTAAATTAATTTTTCAGCAGAGAACAAGAATTCATTTATGTTAGTGAAGAAATAAAAAAATATATAATATATACGTAAATTGATAAGAAGGATCTTACAAAAATATCATTTAATAAACGTCGGCTTGATGACTTACGAGCTTATGAAGTCGTCACGTTTTTATTATGCCATTTTTTGCGCGCTACGTAATAATGTTCGCGCATTAACTCGATGGATGCGCAACACACGGATGTTGCATCGGACAATCATCTCTCACGTCGTCATCGATTCATTTATCGGGGCTTTTCTACGAACTCCTTTCGTTTTGCGTACGCGCAGCACGATTCACGATCGATTCTGCATTCATTTAATCGTTACCGGGAGAATGCGCTTGATCAATGTATCTACGATGGAATAGCTCGGATATATGCGCGCATGTCGGGGCTGCAAGAGAGAATTACGATCGAGCGCAGAGCGTACTGCCTTTCAAATCAACAGAACGTTTGAAAACTGTCCAAATAATAAATGCGAGTATTTCTCGATTATATCGTTCACCGGCAACGCACGCAAAATCTTCGGCAACGAATCGATACAAGCCAAACTATCTTTAACGACGTAAACAGTCGTACACGTAATGATACGTGACATTATAACATGCAAAATAAAATGTCAGTATCCTCTTCGCTAATATTTGCCTCGACGCCCACCATTCGCATATTTGTCTAAATTATATATACAAATCAAAATTAAATTATCTCTTCAAATCGCTTAATATAATATTAATAATATCATGCTTTTCAGGGCTTCAGGCGGCGCGAGTGAAATTATACACTCCAGTTAATTACGATATATTTATAATTACATATAATTACGGTATGTTTATAATTACATAGTATTACATAATTTAAAAACAGGCTAATACAATAAAATAATAAATATACGCGCCCACATCGGCGCGGGCCGATCGAGGCGCTTTTCACGCGATTACGACATCCCGAATGTGAAAGATTCAAGCGAGATCGTAACGGTGCCCTTCGATGTGTCGGCAGCGTCCCCGACGATCGCACGATCGAACGATCGTCCGCTCGGGGATCGCACAAATCGATCGCGCACCGGCCACTCTCTCGGCGCTCGCTCGCGAAACGCTCGTCTTATCTGCACGCGGCGCGGACGGACGACCGACCGGCGCGGAGCGGAGCGGCTAAAAGCTTTGACCTATGGCAGTCGGTCGACGATAGCCGGCCGCGCGCATTCCACTCCGCGAGCGCACCCTTTCCTGAATGGCCCGCCTGTTTCTCGGCGCGATCGCTTGACGCCGCGCCGCGAGCGACGAGCGAGAACTGCTGTTACTGCTGCTCCTTGTTGCTGCTGGTGTCGTCCAGCAGCTTTTGGCCACCGCGAGTGATGTAAGAATCCGAGGAGGAGCGCGAATCGCGCGGCGCAACGCGTTTCGAGAGAGAGGGTCCTTTCGACAATCGAGATCGCTATCCGCAATCCGCGTTCTTAAGACGAGGCAAGGACTCGCGGCCGCGGTTCGTTGGGTTCTTTCGCCTCGCCTTGAGGAAGGTGGATCTCGTCCCCGATACGATTTTATTCGTAACGTGACCACGCGGAGGTGCAATCGCGATATGCGCGACAGCACGATGTGATGAAAAAAGTAAGATGAACAAGCAATCCGTGCGCGTGTGCAAACGCTATCGAATGGAAAAAGTATTCTCTCAGAAAATTCTTCGATTCTTCTCGATTTCCTCGCGAGTTGATCGTCCGCTCATGCGTACCTCATTGCCGCGATAAGGCGCGTCTGGAGAGGCTACAAAACTACACGGCTAACGTAAATAAGAGACGTTAAGTCCGATTCATCGGATAGCGGGAACGAGTGCTCCGATTTCGAGCGAGATCAATGCAATCGTGTCGAGCTGGGAGCGTACGCGCGCGCGCGCGCGCCGACACCGCGAGGGGACCACGAAGTGGAGCGACCGATAAAGCGCGGTCGAAGGAGCCGCGTCCACGATTAATGATCTCGATATACGCGTGATTCTCGGAACGCGTGTAACGATCGAACGCCGCTTTGAAAGTTGATCGCGCCGAGAGAGACTTTTAGTTTCGGGTCACATCCTTCCGTCCCTCCTCCTCCTCCACCCTTGCGGTCGTTCTATTCTTCAATTAACTTCAGGATCACTTCAGGACTGAAGTGAATAAGCGATCGTGTACGTTCTTTCCATTATCGTAAAATCCGTATTGGACTACGAGCGGAGCTCGGGATTTCGATCTCTGATACAGGCTCTAGACGGATGCAAAATTCTTGATAACTTTTTTCTTCTTTTATGTTCGTTGAAATTTCTGCCTGCTCGGAAAACGCAAAAGTCTTACGAGGCGATTTTAGTTGTGACGCGACACCGCGTTCGCTCGCAAATCAAATCAGCTTCAACGCGTGCAACTTTAATCGAGGTAAAAGCGCGCTGTACGCGTGCCGAGGACGCGATCGGTCGCGCACGAACGAGGCTTTCTCGGTTCTTCCACATCGTGGGCGCCGCGAGTGGGCCGGTGACCACCGAATCGAGAATTCCGCGGCCTACTCGCGTACCGCGCTCGCCCACGTAGAAACCGAACCGCTCTTCGTGACCGCGTAGGTGCTGACCCGACGCCTCGCCATATCCCGTCGTCACTCGTTTGGGCATTCACGATCCCTTCGGTTTTCGGGAGCATCTAGCGAGACTTGATTTGCGCAATCTTTTGCCCAATAAGATCAGAACTCCTTCATTGAGTTCCCAATTCTAAAAATTCCTTGTGACATTGCCGACATCTGGAAAGCATATTTCGTTAAAAAGATGTATCCAGGAGTGAAACTAAACGACTGTTTCTGAAGATAGTTTCTAAAAAGTGACTAAAGAGATATTTGTTAGTTTTTCAAGATGTAGAAGGAAGCAATAGATAGTTAGCTCGTATAACTGATCGCATCAAACGAGAGTAACACAATGCCTTTGGTCGCTGTGCTTTCAGGTGGGGATGAAGCGCGTATCGCGAGGGCGAGAGGAAGCGGACGCGGAGCATTACCGAGCCCCATCCTCGCTAATGGAACGCCCTCGTCGAGAGTGCCACCACCTCGCGCGGGCTGGGCAGTGCGGATTACTACCGAGGCGACACTTACCTCGACGTCAAGTCAGCGTCCATCGATTCCAGGTACACCGTCGACGGTCGCCGTCGAACGATGGGCTAGCGAGCGGACGGCACCGGTTTGGACGGGTCGTGCCGCAGCATCGTTATCACCCTCGTCATCATCAGCAGCAGCAGCAGCAACAGCAACGGTTGCAAACGCAGGAGGATCGTTCTCCGCAGCGGATCGAGCAGCCAGAGGACCAGCAACCAGCGTCGCTGGTATCCGTCTCGAGCGTCGTTGGATCGAGGATAGGCAGGAGCTGGAGGCGACGAAGAAGGTGGAGCATCGTCCGCAGCAGCAGTGTCGTCCGGAGACGCCAGGGACGTACAGCGTCCCGGGAGCAGCAGGTCGTCCGGATCATCTGAGTGGTCGGCCGATGTTGCGTAACAATGCGATTCCGCCGCTCACGCGGCCACCTCCCTCGCGCGCGAACATTGCCGGCGTCTTTACCGTCGGTAACGAGGACTGCATCGGCGTCGTCGGCGAGGACGCGGATCGTTCGCGTCTGGTCTCCGCAGAGACACGCGTGCACGATCATAGCCGGCCGTTCCCGCCACCGCGGTTACCCCTCGTGCACGTGACGGCGTCGGTACCCTCCGTGCCGCCGCCGCCACCGCCCCCGCCGGTGTCGCAGTTGGGTGTGATAACGACGGCGCCGGTACCCGGGACGCCGCCGGCGTCCCGGACAGCGCCTCTCACCATGCCGCTGACTCCGCTATCGAGTTCCTTCCGGAGCAGGCCGTCCCTGCGTCGTCCGCAGAACGTTGAGACGTCGTCGAGCGACGCGAATTCCAGGAGCCTGCTGTCGCCGTCGTCCGCGGACACGATAACGACGGCAACGACGACGATACCGTCGTCGCCCAGGAGTCCGGTCGGCGAGGTGAGCCTTGCCACGCCGCGACCGGACGGCGAGAGGACCATCAACGAGTACGTCGAGGCGCCGTTCAAGCACTCGCGCTGCGGCCAGGAACGACGCCTCGACGCCGAGAGCAAGACCGCCGGTGACTGTCCGAAGGCGGAGAGAAGGCACCACCATCACCATCATCGTCATCATCGGGGCCATGAGGATACCACGGTGGTGCCAACGCATCGAGCGCGTGGTCGCGCGAGAGGGCCGAGTCTACGCGTGTTCAGTAGCAGCGCGACGACCGGCGCCGGCCCCGTCGCCACGTCGGCGAGCGCGGCGGCCGCGAATGCCGTCACCAAGCAGCCGGTATCTTTCACCAAGGAGCCAGCCAACACCCTCGGCACGAGGACCGGCTACGATCCAGCTGGCCTGTCGATCATATGCGACTTTTGCGGCAGATGCCGATGCGAGTCGTGCCGGGAGCCGCCACCGTTGCCGAGCAAGTGGCTCTGCGACAACGCGTGCCTCTGCTCGGCCGAGACCATCCTGGACTACGCGTCCTGCCTGTGCTGCGTAAAGGGACTCTTCTATCATTGCGTGGACGGCGGTAGCGGTGGCGGCGTCGTCGCCAGCGGCATAGACGGGGAGACCGCCGCGATGAGCTGCGCGGACGAGCCGTGCTCCTGCACCGGCAATCGCACGGCATCGAGATGGGCCTGCTTGAGCGCCCTGACCCTCATGATGCCCTGTCTGTTGTGCTACTGGCCGCTCCGCGGTTGCGTCACCCTCTGCGAGGCGTGTTACGCGCGTCATGCCGCGCAAGGCTGCCGGTGCAATCCAAACGCGGCTGCGATCGGCGGCGCCGGCAGCGGCAGGCATCACCCGATCGCCAACGACATCGGAGACTCGAGGGACCCGGAAAAGAGGCTGCTGGACCCGGTGACGCCGGAACTCTGAGCAAGGAGTCCTACCTGTACGAAGAGGAGAGACACCGCGCGCCCTTCACGTCGTGTCGACCACCAGAAAGAAGGTTTTCTGGGCCAGTCGAGGGACAAGCGCAAGATCCCTGCTCTGATGGACGTGTCGGATGGTGCGCGCGGACGCGCGTGGCTTGGAGGGAGCAAAAGTGAATCGCATCGAGTACAAGAGTTGCATTTAAGTCGAGGTGGGACGATATCGGATCTTGACGAACCTGTACGTTTGACGTCGCGAATGTCTTTATTTATTATTCTTCCATGAACGAAGAGAAGAGCACGTGTGTACGCGCGTACGTATGGCGCGGAGGATGGCCCATGTGGCAGAGAATGAAAAACTGTGCGCGCGTCCGTCTGTCTGTCGCGTGAGTGCGAATGTGCGTGTGTGATACGTATGTTAACGAATGGACGTTTGCGTGTACGTGTGCACGTGTCGCGTTTGCATGCGCGTTTGTTTGACGAACGGCGGAGAGGAGCGAGGTACGCGAGCCAAAGCGTATCGTCCAGACATACCACTTACGCGCATAGATAACTCTATACATAAAGAATTGTGTACGCATTGTACGCGTATGCCGCGCGTACGCATCACGCGCCGAGCGAAATCGAGCGAACGGTAATATATCGGGGTCTGGGGAGGGGGGAGGGGGGCATCACACAGATACACAGAGTAAATAAAGAAACTAAAAAGTATATATTATATATATATAAATATATAAATATTATATATATATATATAGATAGATAGAAATGTATATTGTATATTACATTTGTATAAAGAATAAACTTTTCTACGGTTAATTTATTTGCGGCTGTAACGCTAAGTGTATGGTTCATGATAAGAGCGGGAGACAGACGATTGGTGGAACAAGTCGGAGGGGAGGGGGAGGTCGAAAAATTGTACCAATGATACGTGCGCATGGACCAATATGGCCGCTGGATGAAGCTCGCTGGCGTGACAAATTTTCCGGTTGAATGAAATTGGAATCAGAGGAAGGAAGAAAGAGAGAGAGAGAGAGAGAGAGGGAGGGAGAAAGAAAAAGAGAAAAAAAAGAGATGGAGAGTCGGAATGCCAATTTTTGTGTTATACGCAATATTCGTAACATTTATAAATAGTGGCATTCGGGGGAGGGGAGGGGGTGGAGAGAATGCGTTGCGCGTGGAAGCCATATTGCACGAGCGTTTCGTGAGCAGAGCAATGGGAAAGGGGAGGGGATCACGCGCGCGGATCATCGCGAGAGGTCTCGCGTTTCCATTTCGTTAATGTTTTATCCAGTATTATCTAGTCCTGCGAGCGCTCTTTTTATCTCAGTTAAGCGTTTGTTTTCTAGGAACGGGCCATGCGGCGTGCACGCGTGGGAGTGGAGACGCGAGAAAGGGGGAGCTCGCCGCCCCCGGTGATCTCGCTCGCTATAAATAGAGACTCAAGATCGGTAACGTCGCGGACAAACTCGCACTCGCTTTTCCCGCCGGTCCCGGCGGATCGTGAACTCTCTCTCTCTCTCTCTCTCTTTCTCTCCATTTCTCTCTTTCTCTCTCTCCGCCGCTCCCTTCTCGAGCAGTACCAAGTGCAGGTCTTAACACCAGAATCTCTACGAAATTTCAAACTTCAAAGTCATCGATCATATCGCTTTTCCTTTTTTGCGCATTCGCAAGAATGCAAGCGCGATAATTGGATTCTCGTGTTAAACGCGTTGATCGACCGAAAGAAATCTGTCGCGATCCACAGCGGTGGCAATCGGTCAGTCGATCAAAGTGGCAGGGTCGCGTAACTTGCGTGGTTTTGGCATTTCGGTGCGAGGCGTGGGTGAGCGATCGTGTGCGAGCGAATGGGCGAACGTAACTGGGCCGATCGCATAGGTGAGTAATCACGAGTGGACGAAGATGGATCGAGTAGCGATGTCGTGCGGACAGGTGCGGGTTGGTTGCGAGGATGGTTTGCTTGATGTAATCCGAGAGAGAGAGAGAGAGAGAGAGAGGGAAATAGTAGTACCCGATCGAGACACCATTGTGCGGAGAGCAACGATATCTCGAAATCACACGTACAGCCGATAGCGAGTAATTTCAACGCGGAACGCACGAAAACGAGCAAAGAACCTTTTGGAATCATTCACGAACGCGCGCCCGCGCGCGCGTTTTCTGTCCCGGAAAATGGTTCAGCACTTTTTCTCTCTCTCTTCCGCTTTCTCGCGACGGCTCGCTCGCCCTTCTCGCGAAGGGCGGACTACTGGGACAACGGGGATAAAAAGAGCGTAGACGCACGACGGCGGGGCGGGGGGGAGGGGGGGGGGAGAAAGCACGAAAATAGCGTTATGGCCTGACGGTGCGAGCGTGGTTGGACGGCGTGAAAAAAAACAGAGGCGTAACGAGGTTTTTAATGTAAGACGAGAGTGCGACGGGAGGAGGGGGAGGGGGTGTAACGAGAGAACACCGAATCGCGTAACGTCGAAGCGAGGGTTGGCCCCTGTCCTCTCGATACCCGTTCGACGACGGCGGGGCCCTTCCGATCTCCAGGCGTGCGCTCCTCATTCAAGTCGGCGCGCGCGAACGGACGAACGACCTTCGATCGATATCGATTCGACGGAGCGGGTGTCTGAAAGACGTCCGAGGGATGTCCGATGTTTCGACGAATCTTCGAGTCCCCTCAATCTCCGATCTTAACTAATCGCGTTCGCGTTGATCGATCTCTCGCTTCTTTCCGACACTCGCTCCGAGGTCATCGCGTCGAGTTGTTCCCGAGCGAGTCCGCGCCCGTCCACGGTTCCAAACGAGCTCTCGAACGGATTCCTAGCGCGGCAGAAGTTAATTGTTCGTCGTACGAAACGGGGGGTGGGGGGGAGGGTCGAGCGCGCCCGCGCGCCGCTTGCGAAATCGACGACGGCGATATTCTATCCCGCGCGCGGGCTTTTTTACACGCGCGTCAGTCGCGAGATTAGCGCGATTTGTGCGCTCGACCCGACTCGAAACCGCGCGCGGGCCTGGACGTGGACGTTCGCCGAGGACAATGCGATTGCGCGCAGCCGAGCCGAGAGCCAGCGGAGGCGCGAAAGGACAGCGAAGGCGTGAATGGAACGCGGGCGCGAGAGTGTGTGCTTCTTGATGCGTACGTGCGTCGTGTGTGTGCGCGCGTACGCGCGCACGCGGGTGTGCCCGCGAAAGAAAACAAGTTTTTATTAAGATTAAGCGATATACGATCTGTATATGTCTTGTAAATATATATATATATATACACATATATATATACACATACATATATATATATACATGCATAGACTATGTATATATTTGTGCATTTATATACTCGGCACGTTCACAGAAATCTTGAAGTGGTTCAACCGTTCCGACGATCCCCGATCCTTCCTACCGCGATCATCCTGCATTCTCGCGTTTATATAATCTATAATGAATTGCGTTTGCACGTGTAGAGCTCGAGCTCGAACGAGATTAAATTTGATTCAACCTTCTCGAGACGCGATGACTCGCTTGATAATTCAGTGAATGAACGAGAGATAACGGTAACGATTTTTTTACCTATGCAAGAATTTCGTTCGAATTGGCAAGGTGCATTCTGTGCCAATGCTAATCGTCATTGGCTGAATTCTCTTATCTCCCGTGCCCATGTCGAGCGAACCGTACAACAATCGTACAATAATCATCATCGAGTTTAGCTTCCGAGCTGCGCGCAGCTAAATAATAATCTCTTGTCGCGTGAAATTCGAACACGAGTCATCTCCAGTTGCGCCTCGCGTTTTTATCACGTCACTGACACCTTCGCGTGTGTGGCCAGTCTTGTTTCTACGTATTCAAAAGTCTACACAATGAACGACGACTTCGCGCTACTCTGCATTTTGCAGGGCTAGGCAACTTCGAAGCCTTCAGTTTCGAGAGAGAAGAGGCAATCGATCATCGTGGAGAACCGCAGAACAGCTCGGCTCAACAAGATGGAGGGAAGGTGGGTGTCGATTGACCACGGTCACGATTGGACGCAGCCAATAAAATTAGTCAAATTTAACCTACCCCAACCGACGAGACTGAGCAATTTGTTTGGCTGTGTCCAATTGCAACGTGGTCAGATGGGACGCTCGCTGAAGGGAGGCGGGAGGACTCTGACTAGATCGCAGGGCTGCTGCTCCACCGCTGGACGCTCGTTCCATTTACTCTTTCCGGCTTTTGGGGAGACCGACGCGTGTATTACGTGCTACGGATCAGGAGCGTGTCTCTCCCCGAGTGTCTTTCGTTAATGAAGCGAGTGCGTGGCGAGCGCTCGGGAGAGTCCGCTTCCGCGTATTTGCCTCGCGCGGCCGAACGATCGACAGGGCGATCGTTACCAAGAGGTCCCGGATCGTCATTAGCGGGCGATTGAATGCGGCACGGCGCGCCGGCGAAGGAAGCGAACGGATGTAAGCCCGTTAGTCCGGCGCGCGCGTGCACGCGCGCGCACACGCACGAGATGCACAGCGCTGCCTCTGTAATATTCGTTGCAGCCGCGAGTCTCCGCGCGACGAGGGATAAAATCGAGATAGCGATTACGCCGAGAGAGGTGTTAACGACGCGATTATAATACCCCTTATGCCGCGCACGTACGCAGGTGGGCGTAATTAATAATTATCCTAAGCGCGCGACAAACTCGAGAGACGAGAGACACTCGTGTACCTCTCAAGTCCCTCCTATCGCCAAGGGAATGGCCGCTTCCTCGATCGGGAGCAGCAGCGGATGTTCCTCGCAGAGAGAACCTGGAGGATCCCTTTCTCTCGCGAAATTTCATCTTCTCGCGATAAAAATGAGTTCACAACTCTGATGGATAAAAAAATGGGTGATGGATGGATTTTATTATCTTAAAAAAAAAATGTTTTATTCTCTCTTTTTTAAAGTAAAGTTGCGTTTGGACGATTAATAGCGCTCGACGTGCTGTAAGACGGGAGTCAGCATTCTTGTTGGGCGAGGAAGCATTATCTCCGGTAACCTCCTTCCCGGGTACCCCTCCGACCGACGACGGGGCACGCAGGTGCAGCGCGTACGCTCGGAGTTATCTTACCGGAGGCACGGCCGAGCAACGAATTCGTTAACGAAAATCGAGGAACACGTCCCATCCGGCGTCTGTTTCTCCCGTTCGTGACCGATTTGTGACGCCGCGCGTTAATCGAGACGGAGAGAGGAGGGAGGGAGGAAGGGGGCGTGGAAAGGTCCGGACGCGCGCGACGAGCCGAAAATAAGAAGAGAGCGAAGTGGCCGGCTGGTCCAGTGGTGTCATGTGACCGGAAGTGGCATTCCTTCCTCGCCTCCCCCCAGTCGTCGTCCACCATCGCCCCGTCTTCCACGAAGCCTCGTGGAGCCTGTACCAGGGCCTCCCTCTTCCGTCTCCCCTCCTGCCCTCCCTCCACCCCGCACCGCGCCCCCTTGCTTGTCCCTCACTGTGAGCTGTTACTTATCCCTTCCTCCACGCTCGAAGGAACGCAAGCAACAACGGAAGATTGCCCTCTCTTAGTGACTCGTTAAGCACGTCAAAAGACATCGTGGCATCGCACGAGGGACGTCGACAATGGATTTTCGCGTACTTAAAGCGCGATACCGCGACACCCGTGAAAATCATATGGGCCGTACCCCTCCTCCCCAATTGACGAGCTCAAATAAAAACGTGGCAGTCGTCGCGCGCGATTGTCGATGGACCTGTTCTTTTTTCGTATCATCCCGCATTGTTCGTTGTATTTTGTATCATATTCGGACAAGAAAGAAGAGAAAAGAGGCAAGCGATGTAGAGATAGATTACGGAAGACGCGACATTTTCGTCATCTCGCCTCGCCGAGCTAAAGGTCCGAGTCAAAGGACAACAGTCGATTTCGGGGAAACACCGAAATGGAGATTCGCCGATCGTTACGGGGCGAGATCCCGCTTCCCCTCGGTTCTCCCGCGTGTAGCGACGGCGGTCGCTCTCGTTTCCGAGATGCCAAGACGGAAAGGGGAATCGCCACCGGTGCGCCGCGCACCTTGTTCCCGCTACTCAAAGGTCGCTGCGTGCCACCACCGCTTGCGAGCGCACACACCACTGTCACGGACAAAGACCTTCGAAGAGTCCGGCTCTCGGCGCGGATGTCACCCACGGCGACGCGACGGCGGCGACGGCGGCGCGCCGAGCGAGTGGACACGAGCCTAATTTTAGGGGCCCCGCATTGCGCGCGTCCGTCCGACCGAAGGGAGGAAGAAGAAGAAGAAGAAGAAGGCCGGGATCCGGCGACCGCGACGGCCGAGCGGAAAGAAGGAGACGTTTTTCTCGGGCAAACAGAGCGAAGTAGAGAACGAGAGCGAAAGATAGAACGAGACAGAAAGATACAGAGAGAAAGGGAGAGAGAGAGAGAGAGGGGGGGGGGGAGAGAGAAAGAGAAGGAACTCGCGCACGGTCGACGTCAGCGTGATGTTTTCGCGACGGTGCCGGCCGCGAGTGTTCTATATTAAACTCCGGGCGGACGCGGGCAGACCTATTGCGAAACGGACGCCCTGATATTTTCGTTGCATCGCGCGAGTAACTGCTTCCGGCCGAGTGTTCTCTGTCTCTGAGGTCTCTTCCTCTCTCTCTCTATCCTTCTAGCTCTCTTGCTGTGTCGTTCTCGTCGCTTCGCCCTCTCTCTCTCCCTCGTTCCCTCATTCCTTCCCCGCTTCCCGCGCCATCCCTTTCTCGCCGCCTCAGCTCGAGCGTCTTCTTCTGGATCGACGGGCGCAGACGGCCGTGCTTCTTCAGCCGGCCGGAAACACCTACGCGCCCGCTGGTAGCGTGTGAGAACGCTATAAGGTGGGACCGAGGCAATAGGATAAGCCTACTCGCGAGAGATTGCTGTCGTCGACGACCTCCTTGCTTCTTGCTCCTCTTGCGCTTCCTCCTCTCCTCCGCGCTCCAACACTCGCATCAGCTACCCTCCTTTTTCTCCTCGTCCCTTGCTCTCCTCTCTCTCTCTCTTTCTTTCTCTTGCCTTCCTCACCAGCCCGTACGATGGAATTCACCCATCTTTTTGCGCCCGCGAATAAACACCACCGTACGATGGAAGGCTGGGCCAGCCCGAAAACCGTTCGGTCCTCTCTCTTTCTCTCGTTGAATGTTCTCTTCTCTTTTTCTCCTTAATATTTATTTTCTACTTGGCCCCGGAGAGAGAGAGAGCAGAGGACACGGTGGTGTTTATGGCGGAATGCGTCAAGCCGAATCGCGCGGAATCTAATCAGAGTCTTATCCGAGAAGAGCTTTGACTCGCATTCTCTTCAACGATTATTTCTGAAATTTATATATTTTTTTATTCAAGATTAATCAAGTGATTTGTATGAACTCGTGAATTTTTCCACGAAGGTTTCAATGAAATCGACTCGAAGGTTTAAAAATGCGGAATGTCGAGGATTTGCTGTGTAATGTAGAAATCTTATCAATACGTTTTGAAGGGAAGTGTAAAGAACTCCAATAAAGAACAAGAAAGGAAGACTCCATTTAATAAAATGAGTTTCTGTTTCATAATTATTTCCGTTTTCGCTTTTATTCCGTTTTCTTTAGACACGATTTTCCATGCTCACATTTAACATCTGTATTTAAGCCTATCGTAAAACGAGACTTGATAAATTTGATAAAAATATTGATTGATTTGAAATAAAATTCAGTACAACTTTCATGCTGCGTCCACTCATTTCTTAATTACATATATATATCATCTGCGAAATATTTTGTGATTGGAATGAGGGTTAACGATCTGTACAATGAATTCTTGATTAACAATAAAAAAAGGACGAAAGAATTAATAAAAAATAATGTTATGAAACGTAAAATGTCTAGCACAAGCCTTAAGTAACGGAGCTGTCTACTGTGTGTTCACTGGCTTCCGCTACTGTTTCTTCAGTCGCAGTCTCGCTTTGCGCAGTTGTGTCTTCACTTAATTTAGACCCTTCTTCCTTTTCAGTTATTATCAACTTGTGATATTTGCTTTTCGTTAATGGCAAATGGGGTGCTATTGCGCTCGGTTCCAGGAAAAGTGCCGGTGAAACCTTGTAAAATAATAATTTTTAACTTCCACATGTAAAATCCCTGATGACATCAACAGTATATGCAGTTTATGCCAAATATATCATTATGAATATTTTCTTCAATAATACTTCACTATTCTCTAACCACACAAGAACTTTTTGGACAAAGATATTTCTTTTCTATGCCTCTAAATACTTTTAGAGTATGATGACGCTCTTAATAACGCACACATATTTTTTCATACTTGAAATTTGGCAAACATAATTCCACGATCTTCACAAATGTATTACTCACTCGAATATCTTGAACTTTAGCCTCGCGCGACGTGAACTCACGCAATAAGTAATTCTTCCCGAATTCATGGTAGATGCGGGTGTCGTTTATCCTCAGCATTACGTTATCGATTCTCAGAAAGTATCGGAGTAGGATGAAAAAACTGCTGGGCATGACTCTCTGCACAGGAAATCCAGAAAATCCAGAAATTTATAATCTCATTTGCACATCATTATAACGTCATTGTGTTGCACGTTATGTTAACAGGAGGCTGTGTGTGACGGAGGTAACTCACGATTTTTACTGAACTCGCTGCGATGCCGTTATCGTGGAGCTCGTCTTCGAACAGCGTTAACTCATGATAAAACATAATCTTGTCCCGCTGCCTCAGCTTGTCCATATCGATCCTCTCGTTCGTTTCGCTGACTTCGAAGCCGGATACCGTGCCGGTGTAATTGGTGGTGAACGTCCAATCGAACGGCTTTATTTTCTCCTCCAAATACTCGCTGCTCTCCGACCTGTTAATTCACTCGGACGTAGATTTACGTGCAACGCGAGTTACGAGTAACTGCTCTCCGAGCAGATACGCGTAATTCTACATTTCTACGTGCCTGGATTCCTTCCATGCCTCTGCACAAGCAAGCTGCACGTTGATCTTGCCGTTGGAGACGTATCTCAGTGCGTCTAAAGCGTTAAATTCCAGCAACGCTCCGTCTTGATGCTTCAGCGTCAGCACGTTGTTGGGGAACACCATGTCGGGCATGTGCGGCAACTCCAACGTGTTGCTGTATCTGAAGCAGCAAGGAGTCGCGTTTGTCAGCATTATAAGCACCGTGACGCTTTTCAAATAATAAAATTCGGCAAATGACTCACCTGCAGAACTGACAGGCATCTGCGTCTTTGGCGTCACAGCCGCTCTCGCTTTTCGAGCATTTCGAGTGCAGTATGTGGGACTGCGTGTACTTGATGCGCCACGGAGGACAGACATGCTCCTCCTCGTTTACTGGTAACCTCAGGATATCGATGCCACCATGTACCTTTACGGTTGTCATGGCGTAAAACTGCAAATTTTCTTGAAAAGAGTTAAAGAAGAATATGATTATACTACCATAATAATTAGTTGTTGTGTTACCCTAAATAAATATCAGAATTGTTGTAGTATCTCTCTAAATAAATATTAGAATCTTGACATATAGGTTAGGCATTGTCCTTAAAGAAACAGCGAGTAATGAAATGTTTGCAGCGCCCTGGTTTTTAATATTCTAGTGACGAGAATGCAAAAAGTTAAAATAGCTAAGTGCTGTAATTAGTTTTGTATTAATTATCATTGGAATGTTATTACAAATTTGTTTCTTCCACTTACTTCACTATTTATAAAGCAGGGTTCTCGAATTTTTCAACGGATCAGACGGACTCCCCAAGGAACATTATTAGCCTGATTTGCATCAGCTTTTATTTATGTCGCATCAATCGGCGGCTTTAGCAACTCGTATATCCTCAACGTTACGAAATAACCTTCACAGACAGATCCCGCACTTTCAGTTTACGTTCCTCGTTCGTCTAGGAACCTGTTTTATCGGCTGAGCAATGCTTCATTCGGCGCATTCGCGATCACGTTCAACGCGCTAAATTCATATCCGGTTTTCTCGTTTCCTACCACTTTCCACCGCTTTATTATTATAAAACAATCGTACTGTGCACAAACACCACAAAAGAATGCTAGACGCACTGTATTAACCTCCAATTTTTAATTAAATTCCATTAAAAAGATTTCTTCTCGTTTTATTTTCTCATCTTATTTCTCGGTTATTTCTTTCCGCGCGCCGCATATTGTTGCAAATATCGCGCGTGCGACATTAATGTATTAAGTTGATACAGCAATTAATATAAATATCGATATATGTTAAAATATAGTAATTAATTGTCAATTGTTATTCTATTGGGTTGGCCAAAAAATAATTGCGTTTTTTTTTATATAAATAAAAGGCGAATTTTTCATGGGAAACAAAAACTTTATTAAACAATATATTGTCCATTTTGTTTGATTTCTTTTGCCATTTTTCAGGCAACTTCATGATTCCGCGCTCAAAAAAGTTCTTATCTTTTTCAGCAAAAAACAATTCCAAGAACGATTTGATATCCTCATCAGCAGTCAAGGTTTTACCATTCAAGGCGTTTTGCAAAGAACGAAACAAATGGTAATCTGATGGTGCCAGGTCTGGCGAATATGGTGGATGTGGTAACATCATGGTAACACATCCCATCCAAGCTGCAACAATTTTTCACGAGTGACCAAACTTGTACGTGGTCTAGCGTTATCATGGTGAAACACAACACCTTTGCGATTCACCAATTCTCGACGTTTCTGTTTGATGGCATCATTTAATTTATCCAGTTGGCGACAGTATACGTCTGAATTAATGGTTTGATTCCTCGCAAGCAGCTCAAAATACACAATACCTTTAAAGTCCCACCAGACTGACAGCATAATCTTTCTTTGGTGAATATCTGCTTTTCAAGTGCTTTCAGCAGGTTCATCACGCTTGCTCCACCATCTTTTTCGTTTGACGTTGTTGTAGACGATCCATTTTTCGTCGCCTGTTATCATGCGTTTCAAAAATCGATCATTTTCCTCACGTTTCAAAAGAAAATCGCAGATGTCAATGCGCTTAGTGAGATGGATTTCTTTGAGCTCATGTGGTACCGAAATATCGAGCTTACTAATGTATCCAAGTCGTTTTAAATGGTTTTCAACACTCGATTTCGATATGTTAAGATTCTCAGCAATCTCTCGGGTCGTTAAACGCCGATTGGAATCGATCAGTGCCTTTATTTTGTCATCATCAATTTCGATTGGCCTTCCTGAGCGTGGTGCATCTTTCACATTAAAATCTGCAGATCGAAATTTAGTAAACCAATTTTGACACTGCCGCAGTTTTAAAGCATCTTCGCCATATACATGACATAACTTTTGATGAGCTTGCACAGCGTTTTTCCCTTTTCGGAAGTAATAAAACAAAATATGAGGAAAATGTTCTTTTTGATTTTCCATTTTGAAATCGACGGCAAAGAAACAATTGTTAACGAAATCGTGTACTTTCTTTTTCTAAAACAAGCTTGAACTGTGAGTTGTTAACCTACATAATGAATTTGCGGTTTAGAATGAAGTTAGTTACATTTCAAGACATGTATGTCCATCTATTGTAAAAAAACGCAATTACTTTTTGGCCAACCCAATAGCTTTTATCGCGATCAGACGTTTCATGTGCGATTAAAATGCAGAACGATTCTCCGTTCAAAGACCGCGTAGCAGAGCGTATCAGATCAGTCTTCCCTGAGCGGTCGGTGCGTTTACGTCGCTCGTGGAGAACAGGATGATGAACGGTAACAAGGGCGACTCGACCGTCGAACTCGACTCCGCGACAGAAAATAAGAATGGCAAACGTTTCGTAAAAGAAAAAACGGTGCGAAAGATCAAATCGATCGCCGGTCACGTGGGCTTGCTGATCACCTTGATGCTCTACACTGTGATCGGTGGACTGGTGAGTCCCAACACGAAGTTTGATTGAAGATTGTCTATCTAGATTCAACAATGAAATTTAACAGTTCAAAATCCAAAAATGCGACTTATAATACGTCCCAAAATTTTGAAACCAACAATTTATATATATAATTTTAATTATAATATATATAATTTTTAAATCATGAATTAATCTTTAAAATGATTAAACATGAGTGCCTTCCTTCCGATAATTAAATAAATTGAGAGAAAATAAGAGAGAAGCGACGATAATTGCACGTTTCAATTTTTTTCTTCTTCATTCGATATTTAGTCATTTGCAATTAGTTGCAATTCGAGACGTGGGATGTACAATATTTAATTTCCAGTTGAACTTTTGGGGTCACGTCGGGTTACGTAAGGCGCGCGGCACATGTCGATAATATTTCGAATCGGTGCGCTCGAATTTTCGTTCGGCCGAACATCGAGATTTCCAGAGTGGAGTTAAATGTATTCGATGCTCTGTAAATATTTACATTCTATACAATAACGAACGGACTTGCAATCCCGCCGAATCGTACCTTTATTTTTAGCGGCGAACCAATCGCGCGGCCTGGTAGGAAGTATATTACCACCGAGACTCCGATGTCTTTCGATGAAGTTGGGCAAAAATACCATGCGTTAAAATTCTCGATGGTTTTACGATTTTTTGATTGCACCATACACAGCCGGAAAGAGCCGGTCGTAAAACGTCACTTATTCTTAATTGAACTCGATCCATGTGCGCCCGTCAATGCTTCATGTGAGAAAATTTGAAGAGAGATTGATCACATAATTAATTAGAAAAAATTTATTTAAAAAGAAATGGATTGCAATAGCGTAGTTGATTTTAATACTACGTGAGGATAATTCAATTTTATGATAAAGACCATTTATGGAAAATATAATTTGCTTATGACAATAATGCTTAGGCAATGCTCTTTCACATCACAGAAGCTACCTTCTACGTATCAAAAATCAAAAAGATTAATTTCGGCGCACTTGGTAGCTAGCAATTAATTAATAACCGATGGATAGCAAATAACGAGCCTTGTAAACGGTACTGAAGAATATGCATTTGCTTGACAAACATACAAGCTGTTTCTCATTAGCTTCAAGAGTACGTGCGCCACTTGAGACTCAAGAGGGAGGGCGATATATCTTCACGATGTTTAATGGATCTATCGATTCGTCATTATAGCTCGTTCATTGATTCATTCGTCAAAGAGGAAGCTGTCGATCTTTTCTTAAGCATCATTGGCGCCCAAAAAAGAGACGAGATTATATAACATCTTATGTAATATACAAGAGATTAACACATTACAGAAGCAGTTCCCAAAAGACGCATCAATTTTTATATCTTCAAACGCGCAACGTTAACGTTTACCTGCTCATTCTGCGAGATAGATCGCGCGTTTGAAGATATAAAAATTGATGCGTCTTTCAGGTCTTCCAGCACATCGAACGTCCGGCGGAGCTCGAGCGACTCGAGCGTTTACGCGCGCGATTACGCACACAGCGATACCGTTTCGTGGAGTCGGTTTCCAACAACACGGATGTCTTCAACCTGCGCACTTTGGTGAGAACCCATGTGATTAAGTCGCGAGGATCCTCCACTATCCTCGTTCATGTAACAAAGCGTCACGCGTCGTTCCAGGTGAGCGTGAAGCTGCGCGCCTACGAGGAAGCGGTCCAAGAGGCGGCAGAGGCCGGTCTCTTGGTCAGTTTCGTCACGGACACCGTTGATCAGGATGATCGCGGGAGATCGGACCTGCCACCCATCGTCACGGAACGATGGAGCAATCTGCAAGCGGTTTTCTTCGCGAGCACTGTGCTCACGACGATTGGTAATCAGTCCAATTATCTAACTATTCTTGGATTATTGGTGTAAACTATTAGGAGTGTGATTTAGTTTTGAGGGTTTTGCAACAGATGGCTGTTGTAGTGTCAGTTTGTTCCAATAGCTGTTTCCGATAACTGTTGTTTCTTACAGTCTTGACATTATCCATGACATTTAGTAGCATTATAGCAATAACAGTCGTGTTTATATCATCGTAAAAATGCAACTTCCGAAAAAGCATTTTCGACATGCGTTGCTTTTGTTTTTTAATCAAAAGAAAACTGCGGCTGACGGTTATAGAATTCTTGTGGAAA
The DNA here is from genome assembly GCF_003672135.1 of Ooceraea biroi. Lineage (NCBI taxonomy): Eukaryota > Metazoa > Arthropoda > Insecta > Hymenoptera > Formicidae > Ooceraea > Ooceraea biroi. Next base: position 15,525,374 of record NC_039506.1, on the reverse strand, counting down.
CTTATGGTGATTCTGCCCCATCAATTAAGACGCGTGAATACTGGTTTAGACGCTTTAAAAGTGGTCATACTGATGTGAAGGACAAAGAACGCTCGGGACAACCAAGAAAGCTTGAAAATGCAGATTTCCAAGCATTATTGAACGAAAATCCAACACAATCCACTTCAGAACTTGCCAGAGCATTAAATGTTGATCGTACAACAGTTACCAAACATTTACATGAAATGGGAAAAATTCAGAAGGAAGGGAAATGGGTTCGACATGAATTATCGGAAAGTGCCATTGCGAACCGGTTGAACATTTGCATTTCGTTGATCGCCAGGCAAAAAAGAAGAGTCTTTTGTCTCGGATTGTTACTGGGGATGAAAAGTGGATCTATTTTGATAATCCGAAACGCAGAAAATCATGGGTGGATCCAGGCGAACCATCAACATTCCACTCCGAGACGCAATATTCACGGTTGAAAAGTAATGCTCCGTATTTGGTGGGATAGTGTACTATGAGCTGTTAAATCCGCATGAGACTGTCACGGCTGATCGTTATCGACACCAATTGTACAAGTTGAAGCAAGCATTGGACCAAAAACGACCACCAATTGCGAGTAAAGGACGGAAAGTGATTCTTCTTCGTGACAACGCTCGACCTGACGTTGCGTTATCAGTGAAAGAAACACTATTAGAGCTTGAATGGCAAGTCTTACCGCACCCCGCGTATTCTCCATGCGATTATTATTTGTTCCGGTGGATGCAACACGCTTTAGAGGATACACATTTTCATAATTTGGAAGAAGTGCGAAAATTCGTCGACGAATGGATGAACTGAAAAGAAGAGTCATTTTATCGTGGTGGAATCCATCTGTTGCCAGAAAGATGGGAAAAAGTTATAGAAAACGAAGGAAAATATTTTGATTAAGGTATTCATTCATTATCATATTTAAATACATGCGTTTTTGAGCAAAAAAAACCCTCAAAACTAAATCACACCCCTAATATTAGTATAGGATTCATTATTTGCTAATAAAGAGAACTTATATTCCAAAGAGAATCAGCATCTACCATCTTAATACACAAAGATTTTAGCAACACGCTGAAATTTGCTCTTCAAGTTCTCTAAGTTTGAATATAAAAAATGACCTTCCTCTATTTTGTAAGCTGGATAATTATGATTGTTCCTGCAATTTATTTATATTTCAAAAGGATACGGCAACGTGGTGCCCTCGACCAACTGGGGGAGGATCTTCTGCATCCTCTTTGCCTTCATCGGAATACCCCTCACCCTGATCGTGATCGCCGATTGGGGTAAGCTGTTCGCAGAGGCGGTGGTGCATGTCGCTCTGGTGGTAAAGTCAAAGCTGCCGTTTCTCACCAAACTGCCGTACATCCCGATGAACGTGACCGGTCGCCGATCGCTCGGTGAGTTCAGCCTGATGATTTAGTCGATTTTCGGTGGCCCGGACCATGATGGCCCGTTTCTTCTTATAGGCGCCTGCGCTGCCATTGTACTGCTCTTCCTGTATCTTGCTTGCGGCGCCGGTATGTTCATGCTGTGGGAGGACGACTGGGACTTCTTCGACGGGTTTTACTTCTGCTTCGTAACCATGACCACCATAGGCTTCGGCGATCTCGTGCCGAGTACGTGCAGATTTTATCCTCGTTGTTCGAAAACTTGGAAATGTTTCGTCTGATTATGAACTATGAACTAACCGCGTTACGTTCGTTGGTTTCGTACAGACAAGCCCAAGTACACTTTACTGTGCACTTTGTACATCCTGGTCGGCTTGGCGCTGACTGGTACGATCATCGAGCTCGTCAGACGACAATACGCGCAGTCCTGGAGGAGGCTGCAAAGACTGAGCGGTCCGTTGGCTGAGACTCTTAGGAAACTCGGCGAACAAGCGGGTGGCGACATGTCCGCGCTTCACTCTGATTTGAGGTATATAATTCATAACCCAGGCAGCACATGTTAGCCTAATATATGTTTCTTAGACGTATCTAATGTCTAAGAAACATAAAGTACCATTTAAGAAACGGTTTAAATAGAAACCGTTTTTAGATCTCAATTTTAAAAACGTATTTTTCACGTTTCCACAGAAACGAAAAATGTGTTTTATTAAATCGATTTGAAATTATATAATTAATATAGAAAAAATAGTAATTTCTACTTACTTTGCGAGTATTAATTATTTTTACATCATACGTTTCAATGTACTCGATTATGGAACAAGAGACAAAAATCAACACGAGTGTGTGTGATTCCCACCTCTGATTCACCAAGCGACCGATAGATGGCCAGACGTGACGTTCTCGCAAGTAACATTTGTGTTATCACCTTATAAATAACCATTCGGAAAACCGATCCAATACTCTTTTCTTCTTCTTTTCTTTTGAAACTTTCGAGATCACTATTACTTGGAGTGATATTTCAAAAGAGTGAGATTCCACTACACGAAATTTAGAGACTAATTCATAAAATATAAAAATCTAGTTTTTTACAAAAATGTGACTTAACTCTGTCTATCTTTGAGGCACTGATATATAGAATTGATAAATATTTTTCTGATAGTTTCTGAAACGTTTCTCCTAACGTTTTTTCGTTGGACAGTTTTCTCCTAAATAAACGTTTCAATAAAATGGTTATGAAACGTTACGGCAAAACGTTTATGAAACGGTTTTGAAACCAATGTGTGCTGCCTGGGAATTTTGTTGTAAATTTTTAATATATAATATATTTAATATTTAATATATAATTATTCGTTCCCTGTTGTAAACTTTTAATTGCAATTACTGTAACATTATTTGTCTAATTATTGTCTTCTTTTTCAGGAAAGTGCTGACCGTTATATCAATGCCGCGTTTAAGATGGTCCGCGTCCATCGACCGGGGCGTCTCGAAGGATCAGGATTGGGAGGAAGCCGTGGAGGCGGTGTTGCGCGACATCGCCGCGGCCGCATCGCCGAGGAAGCAGATCGTGCAAGTCGTCATTTACGAATCGAGCGTTTGAGTATGCTCCAGCATACTCAAGATTCCTACGTAACAAACTACGAGCGAGGGGAGCAGCAATCCTTCCTATCAATTGCGGAACACGTCCCTCGCACGCTATTGTAACGCACGTACTGCAAGGTCGCCGCTCGCGCTTTGATCTCGCCGGCTTTCGTATTTCGCGCGTGCGACGCGGTCGATGAGGAGACTCCGAGGGCGCATAGAGAACCGGCGAGCTGCGTCGGTTGATCCCGGCCGACGCGGACGCGGCGACGAGTGCCGAGGTAGGAGATCCGGTAGCGGGCTAAGTTTAGGAGACGCTCGTCCTCTCGGAGTCGTCCCGCCTCGTCGGAGGTCCGGTGAAAGCGATGACGAGTTCCGAGGCAGGGGAGGTGTGCGAGATCAGCGGCAGGCCGTCGGCTATCGTGCGCATCGCTTATCATGTGCGTATGTAACGGCAGTGCCGGCGTATCAGGGCAACGCTGTCCGACGCGAGTCCGTGGCCATGCCTATCAGCAGTTGATACTCATGTCCAAGATCGCGTCCGAGAGTGGGCCGCTGGTTTGCTATTTCGCTTGAAGCTTAGCCGCGACTCCGAATTGCGTTGAAATTTGCCTCGCGCGTTGTCAACGCGTTCACGCATCGCGTCGTGCAGCGTGCCCCCCTCTCACACCCGTCATGCCGTTTGTTCCGCAGCAATCGAGCGTCATGTGCGGCACGCATGGTCCCACGAGAGCGGCGTCCGCGAACGTCGCGAACGGCAACGCGGGGGCGTACGAAATGGTGTGCGTGCGTCGCCTGTCCGGCCTGCCGGTCTTCGTCTCGGTGTCGTCGACCTTCCGGAACGGCTACACCGCCGTGAGAGACTCGCACGAATCGGTGGCGTCGATATTTGGTCACGTGGAGGATGGGATGCGCGCCGGCCTATCTTTTGTCAGTCCCATCAACGACAAGATTGCCAGCGCCCTGAAGGAGCCGCTCAAGGCCGTCGACAACGTCGTCTGCGTTGGGCTGGACTTCGTGGAAGAGAAGGTGCCCTCCGTCAAGTTACCGCCTCATCAGATTTACACGAACGTCAAGGATAGCATCAGGTGATGGTCCAATTACAGAAGATCGAGTGACGATGCTTTGATTCGATGTAGGAGCACGTTCGAATCGCCGATCTTTGCGGCGATCCGTGTGATACAGTATATCGATATGATACTTGGGCTCTCCATTTGGAAATTAATCAGCAGAAACATGCTCCGAATGTACAGAATGCTCCGAAACCATGTTCCTTTAAACTTTGAAACTTATTAATATCTCAAATTTTTAATTCATTTTTCTAATTTATTTTTCTTGAAGAAGCCATCGATTTCTATGTCGACCGAAGAGATACGCGATTAAAAGAACATGCGATGATTTTGGGAGATTCTGTAACGGTATGCTTGACGATTTTTCCCGACGTATTTGTGTTTGCGTTGTAGGAATATTTTCACGTCAGCGTTAGATATCCTCACGCTTCTGTTTGGTGGGCAAAAGGACCAAATAAAAGACGCGCCGGTTGCGAGCGAAACTGCAAAGGAAGAAGTTCGGAAAGCGGCTAGCGGAATGGCGAAAATGTGATGAATAATTCTATGCTTAGATTTATGAGATATGTATTGTAAAATTGTCTACGACGTTTCAGCCCATTTTTTGCACGACGCGTTTATTTGTTATCTAGGTCTTAAATGTAAAGTATTGCGATAGAAATTCTGAGTGTAATAGTACAATTTGTTTCAATGATTTTATAGTTTAACGATATTTATTGTAAATGATTATAACTTGATTATATTTATAATATATATATGTATATGTAATTATATATAAATATTATAATACTATAATTATAAATTATAGATTTTGTTTTGTTTTTAATGGTTTTTTGGTCTTGAGAGTAAAATTTGCTTAAGTCGTTATTTACAAATAAAAGATCCCTTTATTCTTAAGTTATAGTATACCAAAATAAAATCTTTCATTTGTTGTTAATTGAAAACTTAACTACCTCTAATTGATTGTTGAGAAATGTACTGTTATAAAATATAATTATTTTTTATCCATTCGCGAGAAGTGTATGTACCATTACTTCACTCTGCGAACGAAGATAGTGGAGGCTCGTAGCGGACGTTCTCAGAACTAATTTTCTGTGATCAAAAACTAGATGAGATCGCCTGCAGAATGAGTCAAGGATTGGTTAGACGTAATTTTATTTTTTAATAAGACTTAAGAAAGTGGAAACATTTTATTTGCAAGTAATATTGCTCAATATTGAATTACATAAATGTTTATCTTCATTTTGCACAATTTAACGGTAAGTTTAATTTCAAGATTTTCAATTCAATAACGCGTTTCAAGGTCGTAGTGTAATGCAATGATAGAAAGAAGATATAAAATATATTTTTTATACATTCCTCATTTTATATATAGTATTAACATTAATGTTAATTATACAAGAAATATATGCGCACTTCAGGAATAAATATGGCGGCAGGTGCTAAGAGAATTCACTTCCGGTCGCTGCTCTATAAAATTTAGTAACTTTAGACCTTCTTATCGTCGTTCAAGCGAATTTATGCACTACTCGTGACAGTCGTGACTCATAGGTGATAAGGGAGTGTTCGCAATGGTAATATTTAAAAAAATACTTTACATAACTTTTCAACAATTACTTTATTGATTCTGTACTGTTTTAAATATTTATAATAAACGCCTTTTTATTTCTAAATATATGAAACAGAAAGAAAAAGCTATCTGTATCAACATGTGTCATTTGCATTAGTATATTATCATCCATGTATATATATATGTATATATAATATGTCTAAAAAGTAAATTAATTTATGTTTAGCACGGTCGAGTAAAAGTGCGTACTACAGCCGAGCAGGAGGCGATAAGAAAAAAGGAAAGAGCGGCTAAAGTTGCTCAATATAAGGCTGATATTGCCATAGTATTCCAAAAGGTTTCAACTCGTTCCGATACGTAACGTTACTTGTTGTAATTTTATAATAACTTTTATATTTAAAGCCATTATATCGTTCTCGTTTCAGAGAAAGGATAAGCTACTGGACGACGAATTATTAACCATCACCAGGCGCATGCTGCTAACTAATCCAGACATTTATACATTGTGGAACATTCGTCGCGAGGCTTTTGAGAGTAACGAACGGTCCGATGGTACAACTGGTGATAAAGAAACAAAAGAATGTAGCGAGCAGGAATTAACGCAAGAATACGAATGTAGGAGTGAAGAGGATTACAAGCAACTGCTCGAGAATGAGCTGAGCTTGACGGAGAGCTGTCTGAAGGAGAATCCCAAGTCGTACAGCGCGTGGCACCAAAGATGTTGGGTGATGGAGCGAATGCCCGAGCCCGATTGGAACAGAGAACTGTCGCTGTGCGCGAAATGCTTGAACCTGGACGAAAGGAATTGTTAGTATAGCCACATGTTCTTTTACTGCGTGTGCGCAACGTGTACTACATTGCAGATGTGTACCCTTGAGCATACCAGAATGTACGATTGCCCTACGAACAAGTTGGCGTACTTGACCCATTGAAGACACGTCTTTTCGCTGCAGTTCACTGCTGGGACTACAGAAAGTTTGTGGTCGGGAAGGCTGGTATCTCGGACAGGGAGGAGTTCGAGTTCTCCAGCACAAAGATACTGAACAACTTCTCCAATTACTCATCCTGGCATTACAGAAGTCGGATATTGTCTAGGATGTTTGGCTCCACAGGGTTGGAGGAGATACCAATCTTAGACGAGGTTTACAGGGAAGGTGAGTCCTTTAGAAATTATTTAATTTAATTATTTATATTTATTTAATTTAATTAATACTTTCCAGAGCTCGATCTAGTCATGAACGCGACGTTTACTGATCCCAACGACACCAGCGCTTGGTTCTACCAAAGATGGCTTCTGGACAAGTGCGTGACGACTTGTAGGCTGTGGCGTGCCTACGTTAAGAAAGATATGGTTCATATCATTATCGACAACAACATGCTCGTTAAACCAGTCTCGCTGTCGTTGTGTATAAACGGTGAGGCCGTCAAAGCGGAATGGCAATCGTATCCGGAGCAGAAATTTGCCAAATTACCAACCGCAGGATACTTTGCTAGTCGGATAGAGGAGAATTTACATCAAGCTAAAGAAGTTTCTGTGAAACTGCAGGAGACCACGTATCCACTTTCGTATTCCAAGTCGGAAGGTGCGTGGATCTATAAGGATAACTCGAGCTTGCACAAGCGAAACAGCAACGACGAGCAACTGAGCGAGCAACTGAGGAGCTACAATCAACTTTCTGAAATGGAACCAAACAATAAGTGGGCCTTATTAACTGGTGTATTACTGATGAAGAAGATTGACTTCCACAAATTTTATACCGATATTTTAAACAACTTGGCGGCGCTGTCGAAAGTCGACAGCTTTCGTAAAAATTATTATGCGGATTTGCGTGAGTGTATTTTCACATTTGTTGATGATATTAATTAAATATGTATGTCTTTCTTGATGACAGAAGTTTCCTCAATTTTTAATATTTAATTTGCTCATAGCTGCTAACAATTGTTCGTTATTCCAGGAAGCAAACTCGTAATAGAGTACAAACTGCACGAAATATGGAAGGCAGAGGGCGATTTGGAAATGCAGTCAAGAATCGATCTCTCACGACTAGATTTAACGAAATTGCACAATAATCACTATTTCGGCTTCTTCGAGGAAGTGAATCTCTGCGCGAACAAGTTACAAAATTGCTTGCCTCAGCTTTCTACGCTACACAGATGCACGAAGTTGTCGCTGTCCAGCAATGGCTTGACATCGCTGAAACGTTTTCCTACTTTACGCAATCTCGAAGTTCTGTCTCTGAGAAACAACAAGCTAGTGAGCGCGGATGAAATAGTAGACCTAATAAAGCGACATAGAAACTTGAAGAAGCTGGATTTGCGGGATAATCCAGTGTGCGACAAGATTGATCCAGATAAAATTAAATATGTGAAATATAATTTGGCGTTATATTTAAAATAATATCAGGGAAATACGACAGGAATAGCTCGTTCAGACGTACATACACGGTGGTAGTTCGTTATGCAACTTGATTACCACTGCAATTATTTCTTATCATGAGGATATTGAATTCATCACGAGAGAGTGATTCGAGCGAGAGAACCGATCATGAAAACTATCGTGATACCTCGCATTCCTTCAACTGCGAACAGCAGACTTTTGCACATCGTTGAGAGCTTTTTTCCACGCGTCTATGATAAATTTCTTGTACAAGGGCAAATTAATAAAATTCTGATAGAAGATCGGCCGTTTCATTGAAAAGTCCCCCGATGCCAACTAAAGTCTGAAAATTATCGTAATCAAAATCGTTTATTAGCATTCTTTGCATAAATAATACCTACGTTACATCTCTCTACAATATATTACATGTTTTGATAGTAATTGGAATAATTCTCCGAGTCCAAGTCCGCCGGTGTGATGGACGAGTCGCCCGTGTTGCACGGTATAGTCGGTATGTTCGAGCCTTGGATCGTGAAGCCGTGGTAATCCTCGGAGCTGATCGGCTTCAGGGCGGGCGGTAAATTCGTCTCCGGCGTCGGGCTCTCGTCCATCAGGCTGTCGGTCATGTGTTTCTTGAACAGCTGCGTCTCGCCGGACGCGAGATCGGACTGCGCGTCGAGACTGATGAGGCTGGTCTCGTCCTCGGCCTTGCTGACTTCCAGGCTGTCGTCGGCGATGAAGGATGGGAAGTCGAATGTGGGCGAAGGCGTTACCGAGTCCTCGACCAACGACGTTCTCATCAGGTCGTTCGATAGGTCCGTCATCACGCCGTTGTTCAGGTTGTCGCCGATGGAATGCGGATATATCTGTCGAGCGATTCGAGATTTATCGCCTTGCAAAGATTTTGCTTTGCTGTACTCGTAGAATTGTGCAAAGTTACGATCGCATCCTCTCACCTGCGGAATAATCGGGGGCGGCAGCTGATAGCTCTCGACGTCCTCGCTGTCCAAATTCGTAGGCACCCTCTGACTGTGAGATATTAGCAGTGGTGTCCTCTCGATTACCTTGCTCACGTCCTCCTTGATCTTCTCCTTGAAATCCATCATTTTGTTCTTCAGCTCCTCCGTTTGCTTTATGATATCGGCATTCTTCGCTTGTAGACCGTCCAAGAGAGTTATATCTTCGCACATAAAGTGCAAACTCTAATAAATAAATAATGTCATGATGTTACGTCGATGATGATGCATCAATCAGCCGTCCGCATATAAAGGAACATCGCAAGTATTACCTCGCATATCATGAGAGCCGACTCCCACGTGTTGGCTGGCACGCATTCTCCTGACATGTACGCGTTGAAGTCCTTCTCGGCCATGTTCAAGGATTCCGCAGTCAAGTTTTCGATAAACGACACTGCGCAGCACTGCAACGTTACAAATAATTGCTCGTGCTATAGCTAGAAATGGATCACGGAAAAGGTTTGCAAGAACAGATATTCAACAAATCGTACTAGATTCGTGAAGTAATATCCTCCCTCGCCAGTCATCAATCTGCTGGCGTTGCAGAATCTCGTAATAAAATTGATATTGCTCTTGAGGCGCGCAGGATTGGCCTTCAGGACGATGAATATGAGCGCTGGCAGAAACTCGTCGGCGGATGCCGGTCCGTCGACAGACTGTTGCAACAATAGGAATATATTCCTGCAACAGTGAATGACGCATGCTAATTTTTCTTGAGGAGCCTTCGCGGAATCCATGTTCAGAAGATCTGCAAGAAATTCACCTTTCATGTTTTTACCCTGTAACGTCATATTTTGCAAAAGTGCTCGATAAGTTAATCGGTACAAACCTGTAATGGACGTGTAAACGAGTTCTCGAACTTCCGAGCTCGTCTCGTGAATCCTGCATTCCAGATTCTTGCCGCTGACCCAATTCAACTGTCGTATCCTTTTTAAAAATTATTTAATTTAAATTATTTTTTATTATTTAAATTATTTAAATTATCGAGTTTTATTAATATTTTGAGTTTCACCAAGATAATATTTTTTATGTATAATTCGTACGTACTGTTCCACAGTCATGGTACGCACCTTTTCTGTATAGCCAAGTCCTTTTCCTCGTCCGTCGTGAACGGCGGACAGAAGAGAATCCTGTACAACAAAGTCATCGCATACCTCTCCACGTAGTCCAGCAGCTTCTCCTTGATGTCTGTAGGTATGTCTGCAACAACACGATTGGTAAACGCAAGCTCTACTCCTGCATTGAATATCACAAAGTATCACAATTCGAAACCTGCATATTTGGTGCTATTCTCCAGGCGCTTTCCAAACACGTGATAGAAATTTTGCGTGATTTCCGAGAGTTCCTCTATCCTCTTGATGTCCTTGTTCTGGAGTATGTCCACTACAAACGAGTGTATGCACTTTCTCACGTCCTTCTCCACCAGAGTCTTGGCTATGTACACCAGCAGATCTCGATTCTCCGCTTTAACCTTCTCGAGATCTGTATTGTCCTTCAGGAGCTCGTGGTACAGTTCCTGATATCCTTGCACTTGGGTCGCACCGACAACAGAAGAAAAAGACCGTTAAGTATCCAGTTTACATCCTCGACGGACGATTGCTCGCAGTACAGTGTGTCACATGGGATACCTTTCGCAACGGGTTTCCTAAACGAAATGTTTAACAACTTATACTTCTTTTCTTGTTGTACCTTTTTCTCTTCGTAATACTTGTGACTTCCCGCGCTTGTCGATCGATTAGCGTTATCTCTGAAAAACATAATAACAAAAATAACACCTGCATTCTGTAAAGACAGAGAAAATGTGCGATACAAAAAAGAAACAACGTTAACCGAAAAAACGAGTATTAGCAAACAAAGTGAAGCAAAGGAGCATTACGTGTCCGAAATTTGGGCGTGAGACACGCGCTCGGCTTGGGCGCGCCGTTTCTGCAAGTGTTCGCGGTGACACTTGCTGCAATAACCCTCCCATTCCGCATTGCCATAGAATCCGCAGCCGTTTTTGCACTTCAGATCGGCCTCGTCGATCCGAAGAGTCGGTGTCTTTGTGGAATACATGTTCGACCAGGACGAATCTATCTGCCGGCAGGGAGCTGTCCTGGATACCTGACAGCAAACTGCGACTCTAACTTAACCTATAATACGTGGAATATATACGCGCTGATGGGTATCGAATGTTCGTTCCGTCCTAATCTCCGTCGAAATTAGACGTCATCGCTGTTGCTCGTCTAATCGTGACGAGCGGGTGCCTTGTCAATCATCCGTCACCTCGTCACGACATCACACTTTGTCAAACTCTGAGGGAATTGACAGAACAAAGAGGGGAGCAGACGGGGAGCAGAAAGAAAACTCCGCCATGGACTGCGTGCGATTAGATCGAAATATCGAAATGCGTTGTCGGTCGCTTCGCTAGAGTTGGTTCGTACGGTGCTGCGTATACGTCACGTGACCTAACCTGCAAAGTCCCATCGGCGTTCTTGTCGATTTTGGGAACGCATCAGAACGCACAGAGCTGCAATGTTGCACCGTGTTGTCGTGAACTGGATTTTAATTTTATAGAAATATTTCCTTTTAATTAAAGTTTATTTATATATTTATGGTCTGTCTCTTTTTATCTTTACGTTATTCGGAACGCCGTTACTCGCAATGAATCCTCTGACGTAAGTATTTTTCTAATTGTTTGGTTTATGTATAGGTTAGGTTATGATGCATTTAATAGATTTGACAATACATTTGACTGACAGATTATTGTACGTTATATTCTACGAATTCGGGATTGCAAATTTTTAACTTTCATAAATCAAATAACACTACAGTACATAATTCAGCAATAACGAGTGATATCTATTTTGTTAGCAACGTGAAGAACATAAAGAAGCTTGGTGAGCAAGAATTACAAGGTAGCAGTAAAACATCTTGGCACGATCAGTACAAAGACAGTGCTTGGATTTTCATTGGTGGTCTACCATACACCTTGACAGAAGGGGACATCATCGCTATTTTCTCGCAGTGAGTTGAAATATTTATGTGAACCGTTATACATCATCTGTATGGAGATAATTTAAATCTAAACTAGAATCTTTAGTTATTAGTAAGCCTATGACTAAATTCCAGTTAAAATTTGAATATATTCTTAAATACAATCTCAAATTTCTGTAAGTATAATATCTTGTAGATACGGCGAAGTAGTTAACATAAATTTAGTCAGAGACAAGGACACTGGGAAACAAAAGGGATACGGCTTCCTATGTTACGAAGATCAGAGAAGCACTATATTGGCAGTCGACAATTTTAATGGCATAAAGGTAAATGAAGAAAAAAAAACCCAAGCATTAACTCGACTAATACAATAAATATCTTTACTCTTGTTAACAATATTAAATAAATATTTAGCGGAATAGTAATAGCTGTCTCACACGCGTGTGTGCACGAATACATGACACGTTATTTTTAAATTATCTTTTTAAATAAAACGGCAGTGTACTATTCGCGTCTACGTCATCGTCTTTCGCGTGACGGAACTGGTTGGTTGTAAATCATAACTGCTCAAAGAGTATTTCTGGTGATACGGAGTATGAGTACAGTGATTCTAATATTTGTCTTTCCCTTTTACAGATTCTCGGTAGGGTAATACGAGTGGATCACGTTTCTAATTACAAGGCACCGAAAGAATCCAAACACACAGACGAGGAAACGAGAAAGTTGCGCAAAGAGGGTTGCGCTCCGAAGAAACATTAAAAGTGTGTACGACGTACACGCATCAAACGTGAAGTATCGATACCTTTCCAGTTAGTTACTATGTATGATATGACAAATATAAGTTTATGCTCAGATATGGTCAGTGGAATACATCAACTAAAAATTCCGTTAAATTGCCGTTAATTCGTTATCGGTCGAGTCTTCTCGATGTTACGGACGAGGAACATTAGGAAGGATCATCCAAGCGTTACGAGCGTCTATCACAATTCTCAGCAGGCAGTCTTACTTTCCGATTTGATTTTCTTAAAGAGAAACGGACGACCGTGAAGTCCCTCGGGAGTTCGCGAAGGATTAAGAAAGCGTAAGCTCGTTTTATGCGCGCGTATATATGCGTGTTAAAGGAAATAATGTAGCATTGTGCGTCATACAAGAGCAACGAGGTTGTCAGTGAGTTAGGCGTCATCATTTCTTGACGGAGTGATATCAAGACGAGCCGAATTCGCTCATCCATTTCTCGTATTTCTCCAAGTCCTCCTGGGAAACGCTCTTGTTGCATCGCTCGACCGCCTCGTCGAAGTCCGCAGCGGACACGGGCAGGTCCAGCTCCTCCTTCGGCAGCTGGCGGATCTGATCGGGCCTGAGACCAGCGATTTTCTTTCGCATCAGCATCATGGAAGCGTCCCTGAACGGCGATTGTTGAGAACAATTAATTACAAAACACACGTGTGTTTAAAAATTTTATTATTATTATTATTTAACACTCTTACTCACCTGCAAACGTTGGTGATGTCGGCACCGGAGTAGCCCTCGAGCTTTCTCGCGATATCGGTCAGATTTACGGACGAGTCCACCTTGACCTCGCGAAGATTTATCCTTAACAGCGCTTCCCTGCCTTCGTCTGTAATCAATCAATTAAATCAACAAATTAATTTTAAAAAAGAAAGATGTATTTTATGAAGAAAAAAGTATATATCAAGATCCTCTGTTAATAAGACTTACGATTCGGTAGCGGAATGTAAATTCGCTTTTCTAGGCGTCTCCTCAGAGCTTCATCGATATCCCATGGGAAATTTGTCGCTGCTAGCACCATCACTACTTTACTTGGATCCTCGCTGCACAAAATTAAGACAAATTTAAGGGATTTGCTTTTGCATCATGATAAAATAGATAGACTTTACCTGTTGGAGCTTATTCCGTCCATTTGAACAAGAAGCTCGGACTTTACGCGACGCGAAGCCTCGTGTTCCGACTCGGATCCTCTTCTGGAGCACAGAGAGTCGATCTCGTCAATGAAGATTGTACTGGGCGCATAAAATCTAGCCTGCATGTAACAAGATGCAATTATTATAATTATGAATGAAGCAAATATGATGTTCTTTAATTAACAATTATTAAATTTAATTAATAATAAATTCAATTAACAATAATTCAATTCAATTAATAATTCGAAATTTTTCTTAACTGTACAACGATTCAGTAAAGGTTTGTCATACCATCTCGAATAACAGCCGGACGAGTTTCTCCGATTCACCCCTGTACTTTGACGTTAACGTGGAGGACGAGACATTGAAGAACGTCGTGCCGCACTCGGTCGCAACGGCCTTCGCGAGCATAGTTTTGCCCGTGCCTGGCGGCCCAACCATGAGCACTCCTTTCCATGGCCGTCTGATTCCCTGAAAGGCGTGGCATTTGTGCGCGTCAGTATTAACAGTCTTCGCAATTTACGGGAAAAAATAAGAAACAGACTTTGAAAAAATCAGGCATCCACATCGGGAGCACAACGGCTTCCTCCAACAGTCGCTTCGCCTCGTGCAAGTCTGCTATGTCGTCCCAATGGATATTTGGATTCTTCTGGACGATGTCTCTCTCTGCGATGTTAATAGTCTTTAATGTTTTTTTTTATTATTCGCCCTCACATTTTTATCGACGTAATCAAGTTTGGAAATAGTATTGGTGATACCGTTCGCGACAAATACCTAATATTTCCACAAGGTCCTTATCGGTGGAGGAGGGCTCAAACTTACGCTCCTCCAGTTCGACATCATCCTTTTCCGTTTCCGACTTGTCCTGTAATTAATTTACATTTAGTACGCTCGTAGACTTGAGTGTGTCATCGATGAAGCGAATCACCTTATTTGCATCATCCTTCTTAGCAGGCTTCTTGTCATCCCTCTTGCCAATGACCTTGCTATCCGGCTTTTTACCTGCAGGGAGAGATCTTCTAGGATTTGTCCGGTTCTGCTGCTTTTGTTGGACCTTCTGTTGCCTCGAATTTCTAAAAGAATATAAAGTTGCAGTTCTGTTCTCATAGCAGAATATATAATTATTGCCAAAACAGCAGAAATCCTTTCCCTGAACACAATAAGAGATTAAATAACAAACTGAAATTAAAAACTTAGAACAAGATCATAAATTAAGAGTTCTTGTTAGTACTTTTGTTCCGCTGGAGTCAAAGGAGGCCACACATCGGGATCCCTGGCTGGGGTCTGGTTCCAGGATGGATCCGAGTTGCCGTAAGACCATAAAGCAGGCTCTCGCGTCGGCTCCTCGAAGGACAGACAAGACGTTCCTGCAACGCAAACAGTTTTTACACATTACATTGATCCAATTCATGCCGAATGCTGGAATGAGCTGAATCGTCTTACCCAGCAGTCTCTCTCCATGCGTATCCACTTTAAAGAGCTGCAGCGTGTTGGACGTGGCCTTCACTTTCTCGAACTCCTCGACGATCTGGTGCTGCACAACTTGCCACTTCGCTTTGCGCGTTGCGTCCGCTATGGTCGCGAGCAGCCTGTGTATCTGCTGCACGACTCCTTGGTAGTAGACCCCGGACGTGTCGTAGTTCCCCATCAGTGCCATTTCGCGGGCGAGTTTCGTGTTCTCGCAGATCTCGTTGATCGACACTGCCATGATCCTACTTTCAAGACTCACTTGAGCGCGTGCGAGACAATGTTAATCCGCAGACCATGAAATACTCGCAAAAGAATATATTTCTTCTGTCGAATCCTCCTCAAGTTCTCACGACGACGTGAAAATCCGTCGTTTATCTCACATCGGTGCACATTGTCCCGCAGCGAGTGATTTAATGATCAAAATACAGATCTGTATATTTAGCAGATGATTTGCTGTCAAGTGTAGTACAAAAATAATTGCGTTGTGCATCAATTAATTAATTCGCACGGCTGAAAGCGCGTGCTCCTAAATGCGGCCGCAGCCGGCCAGCTGAGCGATCCTTTCCACTGAAATTGTGTCAATGTCTTCACCAATTTTCTGTCATTTTCGATTATCAATTCTGTCACAACATTCCATCTCACTTTTCGTAAGCTGTGGCGGCATCTAAGGAGTACAAGGCAGAACTAGCCCGACCAATGAGAGGGCAGCACGAATACCGAGATGGAGAGCCTTGGAAGGAATCAGAGAACAATGAGAAGCTAATTGCTCGCGCTATAAGTCACACGTGCATTAAGTAATCAGTTCTAGTCTGTATTAAATAAAGTCAGCATCTTTATATATTTTCACCTAAACCGAAATGTTGTAATAGTTCCTCGTGCGTTAAAACTGCCTTAAATGTAGCATAACAATCAAATAAATAATACGCTCGCTACAAAGCAAAAACGGTGGAGGCTCGTAGCGGAGGTTTCTGAAACTAACTGAGAGACCAACGTGGTCCGTTCTTTATAGGGATCCTCTAATGTTAGACTTTCAGCACTGACGCGAATATCGGAGCGCACCTGTCACTGTGAATACAAGCCTTCTACTTACGATCATTCGCGTAAATTACTCGAATAATTAATAACGTAAACGCAGTGAATTACACTATGTGACATTGCGAAAAAACCGCTCTTCTTGCCCTAGTTCAGAAGCGAAAAAGAACAAACCTAAGAAATGAGGAGCAAAAGAGAGAGTTGCATCGCGCGTACCGTGTCACGTCACGAGGTCGTGCCGTGCGTGTCTACCCGATGACGCAAACATGTCTCCGCACGCGAGTGATTCGAATATTGCCTATCGATGTAACCCATTTTACATACGTCCCCTCGGGCGTGCCGAAACGGGCAAGCAACAATCGCCTGACGTGGACGTCCGATAAACGATTAGACGGTAAGTGGAATTCAGTTAGCTGAACTTTCTTCCCGACGTTACACGTCACAAGCTCACCGATTGGCCTTCTGCGTAGAAAGTCGAACGACGTTTGTGTCGTTTCGTGACTCCGTGCATGCTGAGCAGCGGTTTCTGTTCTGCACTGGTATTTTTACGACTCTCCACGCTCCACGTGGTACGTTCGCGCGCGCGCGCGCGTATTTTGGTCTCCATTTTTAATGTTAATTTGCCACGGCGACTTTTGTACTCGCTGCCTTTTGTCAGTCTTCTTTTGCAAGGGAAGGAATACTTCCAATTCTATCGTGTATGTATAATGAGGTGAGATAAGATAATCGCTCTTTTTTTCCTTTACTTTTTGCAGAATTGTTAGTCATCGCGTAACAGTGGTGGTGAAACCTTGCACATTTTATTACAAAACAAGTAGTTTATAATGATACGAGGAGTGTGCAGAAAGCTATGCAATGTTGCACAGCGAGCAGTGATGATCATGGAGAAGAGCTACGCGACGGCGCAGATAGCACCGCTGCAGCAGGCAGCTTTGAAGGAGCGCTGCATACTCGTGGACAAGCTGGACAGACCCATCGGTGAGGCAACCAAGGAGTACTGTCATGAGATTGGTCCAGGAGGTAGTATACCGCTTCACAGAGCGTTCAGTATCTTCCTGTTCAACAGCAGAGGAGAGTTGCTGCTTCAGAAGCGGTCCAGTAATAAAGTGAGACTTGTGTATCATCGTATCTGACATTATTAGATTTGTTAAATGATTTGTTTAATTACTATATATTTAATTACTTGATTTTTGCAAGGTATTTGTGTCAATGTAAGTGTGGAGAGTCACAAGGTCATGTGTTCCAGTAAATTTGACATCAACGTTTTCTTAATCATTATTTGATTATAATTAGTATTTATTATAGTCTTATAAGAAAGCTTTAAAATTTATTATTTAAGCATAGCTTTACCTTGAAAATTACAGTCCAAGATAAAATTCTGCTTGTTCATACTCATGTAAGCTAATTAAATAAAACTGACAATGAGATTTTTTAATGTGCTACTCTTATACTTGCAAATATCCTTGTCATGTAACTTGTAACACTTGTCATGTGAATAAATTTCATTATGTGAAATGTCTTTATCATGTAACACTTGTACTTGCAAATATCGAATTTAATATCACGCGTCGACGATTACACATTATTACGTGGCATGCACAAATCTCCATAATTAACATTTAAATTCGTGTCATGTTTAGGTAACATTTCCAGATCATTATACAAACACGTGCTGCAGCCATCCATTGGCAGAAATTCCCAGCGAGACGGAGGAAGAGAACGCCATAGGTGTGCGCAGAGCAGCGATAAGGAGACTCGGTTACGAACTCGGCATACCCAGTGCCGACATCAAGCCGTCAGAACTGTACTTTCTGACGAGGGTCCACTACGAGGCGCCCAGCGACGGTCGTTGGGGCGAACACGAGATCGATTACGTGTTCTTCGTGCAGAAGGACGTCCGAATCAATCCGAATCCCGACGAGGTCAGCGAGATTCGATGGGTGTCCAGATCGGAGATCGAGAACTTCATGAAGACCGTAGGCCCGCTGACGCCGTGGTTCCGTCTGATCTTCCGGGACCAGCTGCTGCACTGGTGGGACAATCTCTCCGACCTGCGCGAACTGCGAGATCTCGATAACATCAAGATGCTGTCGGATTGATTCGCGCGAACGCGCCGACCTAGCTAGCCGAAGCGAAACCCGACCGTACAATATGTATATTCGATACATATTGTGCAATATGACTATTTTACAGAGACGAATCTCTTGAATAAAATTTGAATTTGAATAAAGGTTTTAGTCTATCCTAAGCTGCATAAATAACGTTCACACATATACACGACACACGCACGCACGCAGAAATATGTTTTCGTGTACACCGAACTCTTTTTATGCGATTTATTTTTACGCGATCGCCTCTTGTGCGGAATGTATCTACCGCGTAAAGAGAGTCGAGTGTACATGTACGTATATCAAGAATTATGAACAACACATGCGTTTTCCGCAGTATACGCGTTTTGTGAAGGATCAATGTGATACATGGTGAATATGGTAAAATAAATATGTTACGTGCAATTTATATTCTTCTCTCTTTTCTCTTTTCATTCTCGTTTCCTAAAATTCTCCCTCTTAATTGTTCAATTTAAATAATTAAAGTTTTCCATAAACTCATTTTTGTACGATAAATATTTTGTAATCGAGCGAAGAATACTTTGTGCTTCTTCCCTAAGTACTTGAAAAGTTATTTCACGGTAGTGTCTACAAATTACTTGGTGTCTCGATTCGACAGGTCGTTCAATCAATGTCTTCCACTATTCTGTGGAATCATTTGGTCTGGGCGAAATTCGTTGTTTCTAGATCGTGAGGTATTTGTAGCTCTTACCGTGCGACTCTTACACTATTTGATTTCGTCAATTACCGGATCCGAAGACGGTGGCTGTAGGTATGCGCTCATTTAACCAGATGCCTGGCTGAAGTGCTCCTAATTATTTGGACGTCTTAATCACTGCGTTACTCATTGCGTCAATGTCGGTAATATTAATGCTCGTGGTGCTGGCGAAGGGCGCCTATATTTATCGCAGCGTAGAGTATCCAGCAAATCGTGATGGAATTGGTGAGAAGATAAATTTTTATGGGAAACGAGTAAAGTATGAAATAAACTTGATTGTTTCGTAATCAAATGAAACTCTTACTTTTGTTTGTAGAAAATTAGAAGAAAGGGCTTTATAAAGGCGTAAATTGCCAAAATAAAAAAGAAGAAATGTTTGTACTCTATCGCTGAAACTGAAAAGCAATTTGTCCTTCAAAGGCATTATAACTTTTCGCAAAGCATTAAATTCTTAATTTAGTTGGCAGAATTAACGTTAAGCGCCGAGCCCATTTTGTTCATCTTTTCGTTTGCGCTGCGCAATACCGTCAGCTTGAGCGACGCAAGATCGCATGCAGCTGCATTATCATATTCTATCACATTTAATAATATTAATAAAAATAATGCTATGTATTTCAGTTACGTTGTTTTTTCTATTTCATAATCTTAAAATTTAATTTTTAATATCAGAATATTATTTCTTACATTTTATATCATCGGTCACCGGTGACCAACACGACGGTTAAAATTTAACATGTTTTAAAATGTGTTAAAATGTAGTGAAAAAGTACGCAGTAGAGAATATACCATAAGAAGAAGGTAACAGAAAAGAGAAATAGCGAGAAGCAGACGAAGTTTCTGCAGACTAACTCCAACGGATGCAAGATATCCCACGATGGGGAACGCTCTTGCGTTTCTTAAACGTTCTACGCGTAAGTCGCACGTAAGGCGGAATTGGAGAAGATGAGACGTAAGATGAGAAGCAACCCAGTTTAAAAGACGTTGCGCGCCCGTCATTAGCGTAATCGTTGCTAATGACGCATCTTCCCTTCCTATTTGCGTGGTCCATTCATGACGTGCTTTTTCGTGGGTGGACTATATAAATGTGTTTACATCTCCTCCTCGTTCTTCTGTGTTCTGCAGGAGCTTGCAGCAGTCGATGTACATACATATTGGCCGCGTGAATAATGCATCTTCCTGTTTGCGCGAGTATCGTTGCCGAGTGACGCGAACGAAGACGAAGAAAGACCTGGAAACGTGAAGTTTTAGATATTTTCCTTCGGTATTGTGATTTCTGATCCGAAAATTCAGAGATTTCCAAAAAGATGGCACGTTCGATGATTGGGGATGGAGCGCTCGTTTTATTCTTCATTTTATTTTTCTCTCGACTTGCGTTGGGCTCATATGAATCCGCACCGCACATAATTATCTTCATGGCTGATGATCTGGTGAGATATTGATGTTTTGCTTAGAGGAATTAGCATGTATTGATGAGTAATGATGATGCTTCTGGTAATTTGCTTTTCAACTATAAGTTTCGTGATTTATGACGTGTAATAAGCGGCACTGCAAGTAATAATTATTTGATATGATGATTAGAGTTCAAGAATAAGAAAATTGTATCGTAAATTGCTTTACTCGAGTAACTAAAGGTAAATTCAAGTAGAATAATTTTGTTGGTAACAGAAATACTAAAAAATTTAGAAATAATTAATTTTCTTTCTTGAAAGATTTTCTTTTTAGATTAATTAAATTAAATTTGATAATATTTAATAACAATAATAACTAGTTAGATGTTCTTAGTCTAACAATGCATGCAGTTTACTTCACATTTTCCTACTTTTCCTACTTTGCAAAGCTGCAATTTATTGATAATTGTCTTACACTTTGTTTATGCGAGCGTTCTTTGTGTAATAATTTACTCGAATTATCGTAACTTGAGATAATTCTCTGTGCATTAATGGAGGTCTAGCCATCATGAACTATTGGTTTACGTGCAACAAATTATCGTAAGTTACGATAAGTCGAGTAAGTTGCTACAAAAGTAACGCACGCGTAAATTTAGTGTTAGAAAATAAATATGTAGTCACAGTAAGTAGAAAAAGTAAAGTGTATCGATAAACATTTATTTTGCAATACTATAACGCTCCAATTTCTTAAATCAGATTGGCTTGATATTTTTAATCTTTATCAAAATTATTTCATTCTTACATTCTTGTATATGCGCTTTGCATAAATTATCATTATTATTCGCGCTTGCCTGTGCACTTAACTCGGTCCGATTAATCTGCAGAAAGTATCTCGAATTAAAATTATCCTTAGTTAAGTCAATTATCGTGGGGCACGTATTGTTCACGCCTCCGCGATCAACAAGTACGTCGTGAATTGTGACTCACTCCAACTATCTAACAAGTGATATAATTTCCACGCATCAATTATAATTTAATTTGATCATGTAACATATTATATATGCTTCCGGCGCTCGCATTCATCCAAGAAAAATATATTCTTTATGCACGTACATTAATTTTGACGAAAAAGACTATCTTTCCTGCATCCGAATCAAACGCCTTGTGTTGAAAATTATTAATGTAAAATGAAGAAAAGTGAAACAAGAATAATTCTGAAAATTGCAGGGGTGGAACGACGTCAGTTTCCACGGCTCGAACCAAATACCCACTCCGAATATAGACGCTCTAGGGTATAATGGGATTATACTGAACAGACATTACGTCTTACCGTCCAGCACCCCCTCCAGAGCCGCGTTTTATACGGGATTGTATCCGATACGTATAGGTACGTGTAGCTCATCGCTAAATAGAATTTCTGTTAAAGTTTCGTTCATCATAAAGAAAATTAATTTATTATTAGTTTTATTGTTTGGTTTTTAAATGTCATGGAGAATACTGATTTCCCTACGTTGCAATTTCTAAATTTTCTGTGTCGCAATTTGCGAAGGTATGCAGGGACAAGGTATACAAGGGGGCGAACCGAGAGGGCTCCCCCTTCATGTGAGGCTCTTGCCGGAATACCTGCGCGGTTTGGGGTACACGACGAAGCTGATCGGCAAGTGGCACGTGGGGTACCACACACCCCAGCACATCCCCGTGCATCGGGGTTTCGACTCGTTCTTCGGCTTCTACAACAGTCACGTTTCGTATTACGACTACAGGTACTCGCATAAGGTACGACACGCGAAGGATATTTACGTAAAGATCAGATCAACGATCGGAATCAGTCAAACGCACGCGATTTTGAATAAAATTATGATAACAATATACGATGCAACGAAGCATTGAGATATCGAATTTGACCGGGTACTTGTTTGTGCGAATACCAGAATATGACCGGGTACGATATGCATCGCGGTGACGTTCCGGCTTACGGGCAAGCTGACAAGTACGCGACGGACCTCTTCACCGACGAAGCGCTCAAGATCATCGAAAATCATGAGTCATCCCGGCCGCTCTACCTTCAGATATCGCACCTGGCTGTTCACGGGCCTCTCGAGGGCCCGCACGATTATACTTTCGACCAGCGATTTATGCACATCCGAGAGCCAGAACGCCGCAAGTACGCCAGTACGTATAAAGATCATGTTGATGACGGCTGCAATAAGTCAAGTCGTATTTTAACATTACTTAATTGATAACATTAGCGGTTCATGTCAGATGATTAAGAGAGACAAGTTCATCCTGGACGTTAACTTAAATTGATACAGTTTCCGCGTCAGAGTTGGCAGAGTTGGCAGGGTGCATCTTAAGAAAAAGGAATTTAATATAGACTTAATAACTTATAATCATTACATTAGGGACGGTGACCCGATTGGATGATTCTGTCGGACGCATCGTTCATTCCCTGGGTGACCGGGGGATGCTGAGGAACTCGCTGATCCTCTTTCTCACTGACAATGGTGCAGCGCCCATTGGCAAGTCCCGCAATTACGGCTCCAACTATCCCCTGCGGGGCGTAAGTACTTTAAATAATTGATTGAGTTAGGGGATACACAAGAATCTTACTAATTAACAATTATATCGCTGATGAAGATACAGGTAAACTGTCTATACTTTCTGTAACTATCCAAAAGTCTCCCCTCCGAAGAAATATATTTAAACTGACGATTAGGCTTAATGTCTTAATGAAACGATAAACCATGATATAATAAAATATAAAATTAAGAAAAATATATAACATAACGTAATAATATATGCAATTGTAATTTTTGATGGCAGATGAAGTATACCCTGTACGAGGGTGGTGTGAGAGGAGTCGCCGCGTTGTGGTCACCAAGATTGCGCAAAGCGGCGCGGGTATGCGACGAGCTAATGCACATAACCGATTGGCTGCCAACTCTCTATTCTGCCGCTGGTGGTGACCTGCAAGACCTGGGGGAGATCGATGGGGTCGATCAGTGGCGCATGTTGAGCGAGGGTCATCCGAGAACCCGGGAGAAACTATTGCTGAACATCGACGAGATCTCCAGGACCGAGGGGGCTATATACAAACAATACAAACTTATTCGAGGTAGATTAGAACCCATCAGAGTCTTAACCGATTAGAATTGTAGAATAATTATACGTAATCACGTCTATGTCATCTCAGGATCGATCGAGGGTGGCTACTACGACGGATATTACCGTTACCTGGAGAACATCGTGTTGAAAGATCCTCGTGTTGAAAGGAAGAAGGTGGAGGAAGACACGCCATCCTACACGGACACCGTCCTGAGGAGCACGGTGTCGCAGAGCATCACTCATCATCTGGGCGGTCCAGTCACTCAACCCAGCACGATGGTTCAGTTGCGACGGGATGCCACGGTCCATTGCCAGAGCTTCATGTATTATAACAACAACAGCTTTACCACTTGCAATGTCACCGAGTGCCTGTTTGACATCGACAAAGATCCTTGCGAGACGAAGAACATTGCCGAGCAATTTCCGAGGGTGAGGAGAATCAATGCGGACATCAGGAACTAATTTCTCAATAATGCATGCTACGCATGTCTTTCTTCGCGAATTCTTATATTATTTAAAGTCTTATATTATTTAAAGGCGTTAACGTGTAGCTATCAAATACTTATTTTTTCATGTGGTTTCATGGATGAAAGAATTACACTGTGTTCAATTATGATGATTAATACAATTTGGATCGTTCATTCATTAAGCCCTGATAACAATTAGTATTGTCAGTAGAGGAGTTTCTGAGATTCAGTAGAAACTAGTAGAAGTCGTAGAAGTGACTGGTCGTAATTTTCACTATACTTTGAGCTTCAAAGAATACATATCCAAGTTACAAATTATATGAAGGACCAGACGAGAGCAGATCATTTCTTCTTTTCAGATGGCTCGAGAACTGGACCTGTTCCTGGAACAATACGGACATAATATCACGAGGCAGGTCAAGGTGCCGGTGGACTGGCAAGCGGACCCACGAAGAATGAACAACACTTGGGACCCATGGATATCTCCTGGTGAAATATCGTATCCGACGAACGCGGCAGTCCACTTGATCAGTTTCATCTATTGCCTTCACATCGGGATGCTCCTCGTGATAACCGCGTACAATTCTTTTGTTTAAACGACTGACGCACGCAATCACATGGTGCGTATCCATCCGAGATTGGGAGAAACTGGTCTCAGACTAGCCAAGTGTAGCCCAGCAAGCTTTGGCTTTGATTGATCAAATCCCAAACTCCGAGTCTCAATCCTGTGTCTCAATCCCGTATGCGTAGTCTGATACTTTTAGTACTTTGGTACCCCCTTGTCTGTGCCCTTTAGAAGAGGGTGCAGGGAAAAGAGGGCAACAAGTAAATTCGCCAAACTAGAAAACTTTCTAGCTATATTGGCAAATTTATTTACGTTAATTACATTAGCAATGTATGTCAGCTATGTTAGCAAATTTATTTACAGGTGCAGCTAAGAATTGTTCTAGTGAATTTAACGAATCCACTTGCTGCCTTTCCTTTCTAGATACTGAGCAAAATATTACGCAATGTCGCGCAGCATCTTTTTAGATCAACACGTGCAGATGAAATGTTTACACCTAGATGAATGGCACATACACAGATGAATAACACATAAGCGTGTTGTTAATTTGTGAACTACACTTTTAGTGTCTTGGTGAATTATTATAATTGTGCTGAAAAAACACTCGTTTCTTCGCGCGTTAGTTTTTATAATATAATATTTATAATTATGTCACATTGATGATTTATTGCGCATTTTTCTTGTCACTCGGTTGTCTACGTAATCATAATCGTCAGCAGACTTTGAAAGTCCCTTTCGTAGGACACACGACTCGCTCAGGATTGGCAGTTATTTAATTACCAAGTTCCGCTGGCTGCAAGATACATCTATGTATTAAATACGTGTTCAAACCTGTTTTTCCTTTTTCTTGCAAGTTTGTGCACGTGATAGTTGCAGATAAATGCAATCGCAAGCGACCGAGATAGTCAACTTTCTTTGCCGGATTCTTGTTGAGTTGAGAAACGAAGTACCGATTTATTCCGCGTGTTACGTTCAACATCCATAGTTGCATCTTCATTGCGCTTTTATCGAATCACTTAAATTCGCGATAGAATCAAGTGATGTTAAACGCAAACAAACTGACTATTTTTGCTTTGGTCTTCTAGCCGTTTGTCTTGCGTGCTCTTGATGAGAGAAATAATGCCAGATTAATTTGTCTTAATGCGTGATCAGCATCGTTTCAAGTTTGATCCAGATTTTTGTCATGTAAATATATCTGAAGTTATTATTATATTAAAGTGAAACAGAAAAATACCTCCCTTAGAATTAACACCTTACTGTAATGTATTTTATAATTAGCGATCCATAGTCGTACAATTAAACAATAATTTATTATTAACCGTATTAATGGTATATGAGCGATAAATATATGTAACATCGAAATAAAATCAGTGTAAGTATATTTTTAATGTAGCGTGATTCTTCTGTAATACTAAATTCCCCTAATATTGCACGGTACAAAAATTCCTGTTAAATTCAACACATTTTACATGTCTTGAACGGTGCCCGCGACGTGTCGACATACATTGAGAAAAATTTCCATCGGATGAACCAATTAAATAAAGTTTCCGATGGTTAATTTTGTTTTCCGATAAATGATACCTTCATCGGATATGTCCGATCATGTTCTTCATCGAATATACAATTCAATCGGATATATCCGCTTGTTACTATGTAATTGGATTATCCGATTAGATAGGCGAACTATTTAGATTGTGATAATGCTAATTTGGTTTTTTACGTTAATATGTATCACAAACAATATTTTATTTTATTTTATTTTCCTTCAATATCTCTATAAATAATTAATAAAATCATTCCTACTTAAATTATTAGAATTTTTCTGTGTAAGACATTCTAATATTAAACAACTAGACAACGTAAAAAGTTAATGTACAAGTCGACGTGATGACATGTAGCTGGAAATCGAAATAATTCAGTAGATATCTCGAAAACGCGACAGTGTTTCACGTAGTAGTAGTACGACTGCTGCAATGAAAGATATCAATTTGAACAATCCGTAGGTACAGGCAGCGCCCGGTTTATCACTCGTAATGAGGCCATAAGAGACGGCCGGACACTATCGCTATGACAGACTCTATAAATGTAGCAATACGCTCGCACCTTGCAGTATCGGTCTCAAAGTGAGACCGCGCGGTCCCCAAAAACTCTTGCCACTATTCTGTTGAGGTTGAAGGTGCAAAATTAGGAGATGAAAGTGCAGAAATCATGTGCGTGCTGCTGAAACGACAAGATGACGTCCAAAGACAGTTCTGTTAACATTCTGCTAATATTCTGGACAACATTCTGTCAATAGACTTCAGAATTAGCAAGCAGAAAATATTATTATATATTATATATGTAATATATATATATGTAGAAGTGCAGAAATAATATACGTGTCATTGAAACAATAAGATAACGTCCAATAATTATTCTATTATCAATAACAACGCAAGATTAGCAGGCAATAGAAGCGCAGAAATAATATATGCCAAAACGATAAGAAGATAGCTAAACGATAACGCTGCTCGTTGACCAATTCCAACGATGTTTCGTATCTTGGCTAATTATTTGTACAGAATAATTGATGAATATTCAAACTGGCCTTCAGGAAGACGAGACACATTTGCATTGGCCTGATCTGATCTCAGACTGACTGGAGCCTGAACTTTCATATTTCTCGTAATGATCGAGCATGGCATTGCATCGCGTTATCGCGCTGTGACGTCACGTGGATCGGATCGCTGATCTAGCTGACGATCGATCAGAGACAAGATCTTGTGCAGTTATCAAAGACAAAGATGCGCTTGGTGAGCTTGGTGCTCATCTTGGTACTGATAGTGCTGAGTGTCGTGTGCATATACTTCGGCCTGAAAAAGCGTGCTCCCGCGCGCCCTAACATCATCATAATTATCGCCGACGACCTTGTGAGTCATTATCGCTTATCGACCAGATGGACTTCACTCGTTCGCATTTTAATTATTACGATACTATTTTATTTATCTTACTTGTTGTAATTGCTTGATTTTGAATGCATACCCGAGTCGAAATTTTGCGCCTACTTTAATGCTTTTAGCAGTCGTACGAACCTACTTTTAGGAAAATAGAACCTAGAACTCTTACATTGAAACGCAAACTCCTACAAACAGATTAAGATGCTATTTTGACCCTGCAACATTCGGCTATAATCTTGATCGTAACCTGCTTTGACGCTCTAGCGGCAAAAAAGGAAATTTCGGACATATTTTAGTGTTAAAGTAGTAGCTAAATAGACGCTGAATAACGCATCAAATGAAGAATTCGAGGTTCAATGTAGAACTAAAATTTCGACTCGGGTATGCTTTGTTTTTAAACTTTTAAATGTTCTGCTGCCATCGAGGTGATTGACAGCTAACTTTTTGCTGTTACTGCTCACTGTTAGATATATTTTCCTGCTTCTCTGGATTTCCTCAATGACGGCAATTGTTGCATTTAGAAGCATCTAAAAAAGCGATTTTACAAGATATTTCAGAAACAATAAAGAGATTTAATATTGCAAAGAATTAGTATTTCTTGTTTGACTCGCGAATAGATCACGTAGTCGAGACGATCTCTTAAACTTCGCGTTCGCTACAAAACTTGCATGCTAGCCAAATTTGCACGATAGTCGCTATCTGAAGTTGACTAACGAGTTATTGTAATTTGCATATATTTTGAAACGTTATATACCTAATGACTATTTATAAAATAGCGCATGTAGCTCAAGGCAACCAGTCAAGTCGTGCAAATTTATACGTTACCGCCAGAATATAAATCAGACAGATTTCTGTCTTACACGAAGCACCTGGTCCATGACAAGTTATGAAGAAAAAAATATTTTTCTGCCTCGATAATTAAGGGGTGGAATGACGTCGGTTTTCATGGTGCCGATGAGATCCCTACGCCGAACATAGACGCTCTCGCGTATCATGGTGTGATACTGAACCGACATTATGTGCTGCCGATATGCACGCCATCGAGAACAGCCTTCCTCACCGGGCGATATCCTATAAGAACAGGTGATTCGCTTAATTAACGTAATTAATCGCGTCTCGTCGCGAAAAGCGCTGACGTATTTTACGACACGATAATTGCCGCGCTGTTTGCCAGACGTTGCATCGTCTCGAATCTTATTTACAGACTTTCAACAAACCACTCGTGCTTTATCAACATATCTTTCAGTGCAACTTGCAATTACAAGATTTCGATTAAAAAATATTTAAAATTCCTTCGAAGGACACGTTAATAAAGATCTTCAGGGGTCATGTTATAGAAAATAAAAAGACAGCAAAAAAACTACATTAGAAAAATTCTTAGGTTCATTTATTAGCAAATAAATTTATCAATACAGCTAAAATATTTGTCCAGTTTGGCAAATCTGTTTGTTGTTTTTTTTCTCCCTTATACGAGTGCTTTGAGAAATATAGCTAGATGCATCTGAAATTAATATTAAATTATTTACAATGTTTAGGTATGCAGGGTTACCCCTTGCGGGGAGCTGAGCCGCGCGGTGTACCATTAAACAATACTTTTCTACCAGGGTACTTGCGAAGACTCGGGTACGCCACTCATCTCGTAGGGAAGTGGCATGTCGGGTACCACACGAGGAATTACGGGCCCACCCGTCGGGGGTTCGACACTTTCTTTGGGTATTATAACGGCTACATCCAATATTTCAATCACACACTTTACGAAAGTGTAAGCGTAATTAATAAATTAAAAATAATCGTTAGCTAAGAGAAACGAAAAAAAGCGAATATTTTTGTCCCGTAATCTCAATCTAGCTGGAACGAATGGAACATTAACGTATCTCTTCCGAATAATTACTTCGCGGATAATTAACAGTTGACTGAAGTCTTAATGAAGAGTAGTCTCCTAGAATAGTCTCTCTAAGAATGATTAATGAAGCTTAATGTTCAAGATTAATGTTAAATCTCGCTCGTCGAGCGCGGCGAGTTTCATTCATTCTCTTCGCTGCTAACGCCGACTATAATCGTCATCCATGAAACGGCTCGTCGATTAATTAAAGATACAAGATTAAATAAATATTATTTTCACTAAAGGTTCCATTTCGTTTTTATGACTGTTAAGTTACACCTTTAATATAATGAAATATTTAAAAAAAATTAATGTATCTTAAATAAATAAAGTAAATATATATAATATAATAAGCCACAAAATAATATAGAAACTAAAGAACGTGACTGTTGCTCAGACGCGTGCAGCCAGTATCAGACTACACATCAGAGATCGAGATTGCCCTTTGGAGATGGGAATTCTGATCACGAAAACGTTGCTACACTTCGACTGGTCCACTCGCAATCTTCAAATCGCGATCTCAATCTCTGATGCGCAATCTGATCGCTGTGATCGTTATTCGCACGACGCTGCCATGGGTAGATCAGTTGGAAGAGGACGATCACACGGATCGAGTGAACCACGAGAGATGCTTTGCAGAAACAACGCGGCTACGATTTGCATCGGATCACGGCTGACAATCACTCGGTGGAGCACAACTACGAGTACGTGACTGACCTCGTGACCCGCGAGGCGGAGATCATCATCTCGTCGCGCGATCCCGAGAAGCCTCTGTATCTGCAACTGGCGCATCTCGCGCCTCACTCCAGCGATGCTGAGGAGGTCATGGAAGTGCGCGATTGGCAAGAGACAAACGCCACCCTCGCTCACATTCAGGACGTGAATAGAAGAAAATACGCGAGTATGCAGCTCCATTATCCGACTAGAAGTCGTTTAGAAGCACCTTAATTAAAGACTATCGCGACAATTTTGCGTGAAATGGCAAGCTGCAACCGTCATCATGCAATATTTTATGACAGCAGATTGGGAGAAAACGTTTTAGCTTGCTTGTGCTGATTCAATCATTTTAAACGGTTCCAGTTTAGGAATGATTCTTTTTTTGGTTCTTTGTGTTGGTCTTCGATGTGCTAGACCCGTTTTTCAGATTTGCTTTATTTTCGCTTTAATGGGATCGCATCAGATGCAATTCGTGTGTTTAATCCTTTCGTCCCGAATGACGAAAGGGAGATGGGAATATATATTCAAGGATGAAAGGATTAATTGAACAGGTTCGACTTCGCGATGCTTGACACGATAAATCTTCATTTTCAGGTGTCGTCGCCACGTTGGATAAGTCGGTCGGTCGAGTAGTCACTGCTTTGAGCAGAGCGAATCTGTTGGAAAACTCGATCATCGTTTTCCTATCCGACAACGGAGCGCAGACCGAGGGTTATTTGAAGAATTACGGATCCAATTACCCGCTGAGAGGGGTAAATGCAGCTTTGTATAGACGCAGATCCGCACTTCCGCTGGATTTTACGATTTCACGATTTCTTGCAGAATTGAGCTCGATATAGCTAAGCGAAAATGTTACGCGTTAACATAACGTTATAAATATTATATAAAAGTATGAGTCAGTGCTGTTAATTCTATGGAAATTGTTAGATTTTCCTTCCATCTGCTTCGCATTTTCCTCTCTCATCTTGCAAGATCTCGAAGAAATCAAGAATCAGATAGCTTCATCCATCAAACATCACTCAGCGTTTTTTAATTGTTGCTGCAATTTTATACGCAAGTTTTGCATAGAAATATTTTTATGCTTCATATTTTATTATACTATCTTGTTGATAATTTCAAGGAAACCTTGACATCAATTGAAGCGATGCGTGCCTATTTTCCAGTTGAAGTTCAGCTTGTTCGAAGGCGCCGTTCGGGGTGCGGCGTGCGTCTATTCACCCTTGATCGACCGTCCGTCGAGGGTTTCCACGCAATTATTTCATATCGCCGATTGGCTGCCGACCTTATACTCCGCGGCTGGCGGCGACTCGAAAGATCTCAAACAGCTTGATGGTATCGATCAATGGCCCGCGATCAAGAGCGCGAAAGACGGCAAGCGCAGATCCCTCCTCGTGAATATCGAGGAAAAGCGCAAAAGCAAAGCGGCATTGATGGGACGCTATAAAATCGTCAAAGGTCCGAGTCGCTATAATCTTTCTTTATATTTTTAGGAATTATTTATCATATACAGGTATAATGTGTACATTATTATTATAATTATATTATACGTATCATGTATAAGATCTCTATGAACTATAAAATTATATTTTCTACATATTTCGTATTATCTATCATAATCTTAATCTGTGAATCAATTCTTCTTCATCTTCTTCTTTACGTCTTTCTTGCTTAAAGAGTAGCTTCTCTCAAGACAACGCGAGTAAGTTACACAAGTGGCGCGCGAGGACAAAGAGTAAATTATATTGGGTTTTATTCTCTTGATTTGTTATTCCTGTTTTTACTCTTTCCTTTATCTCATTTTCTTTTCTGCAGACAATTCAAAGTATCAGAAGTACTACGGTTATCCCGGTAACGATGCGTCGTATCCCGAAT
Source organism: Ooceraea biroi (assembly GCF_003672135.1). Taxonomy (NCBI): domain Eukaryota; kingdom Metazoa; phylum Arthropoda; class Insecta; order Hymenoptera; family Formicidae; genus Ooceraea; species Ooceraea biroi. Next base: position 15,493,205 of record NC_039506.1, on the reverse strand, counting down.
ACAACGTGACGAGCGTGTTAACGTCGCCAACCGCATCAGCCATCGCGAGTGTTTCGACATTCGCGTTAAACGCGAATAAAATAATGAGGCTTCGAGCGAGAGCTACAGTGACGTGCAACAATTTCACGGATTTCCCCAACTGTGCAGACCGCCCTTGCCTGTTCGACATCCAGAGGGATCCTTGCGAAACGACGGATTTATCCTCGCAGCATCCCGAGGTGAGATCACGATCACGCGTATCACCAGAAAGCTCAAAAGACAAGTCGAAGAGATGAAAAAAAAGAATATTAATTGGCAACATCAATCGGAACTATTCACATAAAATCTCGGACAGACTTAAAGCGAGATCAAAGTTGCTCGCGCGAAGATAAACGGTATTACGCACGAGATGACATTTTGTACAATTTCTGATCCGAGTTTACAGCTGGCGAGCTGCACTCGAGCACTCTCATAATAATAATAATACACTGAGCTAATGACGGCTATTAAATTATACGTGCGCGCGCGAGCCGGTAGAATGTACGTCCGCATTTATCTGTGACTTTACGATCGCCGGGAAAAAAACGAGTCGAGTAAATTATCATGCAAATGTCGTTTCATCCGACGGAAAGTAAGAGAGAGATAGGCAGACCGAGAAAGAGACAGATGAGATGGAAGGATAGGGCAGGCGCTTTAAGAAGACGTCATTACGTTTGCAGGTCGCCGAGAGATTGAGCGCGTTCATTGACGGCTATAAATCGGTCCTCATGAAGCAGACGAACGCGCCTGTCGACCCGGCTGGTTTTCCCAGCAACTTTAACGACACTTGGATGCCCTGGTTGCCGGACGACTATCAATCGATCTTCGAAACGCATCTCGCGACGAGCGAGGCTCCGTCCTGACGAAGCTGAAGCTTCGCTTCAAATTGCGTCTCGGATTGCGAGGCGACCGATCCAAGAGAGAGAGAAAGAGAGAGAGAGAGAGAGAGAGAGAGAGAGAGAGAGAGAGAGGTGCACAGGTGCATCGATGAAGAAATAATCATTGAATGACTAATTGTGCGCGCGCGTACGCGTTTGCTTTATGTTGGAATAATCAAGTGCGGAGACCAAAATTGCAATCTCTTTGAGAAACTGAGAAAAAAAATCCGGCTTTCAAGATATAAATTTGATTTTCAAAATTAGACGAAAAATAATGTTTCTCAATAATCTGAAGGATAATATTGTTTAGAAATAAATTTGAGAGATACACACAAATGACTTTCGAAATGATTTCTCTAAAACATGATTCTTTAAGGATGGCTTTATATGAGGAGCTTCAGAAATAATGTTTCTACGTTTTGTCAGCGGAAGCGGAAGTTTGGCTGCTACAATGCGTTAGCCGCGAGTCACCCTGTATGTCTTTATTAGCGGGGCAGCGGGTGTCGGCTGCGGGAGGGTGGCAAAAAGTTTATCGTCGGAGGGATAAAACTCCTTTTTTCCACGGACGTTATTGTATAGAGATTATGCAGATGGGGCGCCGTCGTCGCGCGCGGGGAGGGTTGATATCTATTTAATTACCGGTATCGCGTATTAATTAATCGTGTCCCATGCAAATAGACCGTTTCGGGTTTCCACGACGTCCATCTTGCCGGCCGCAGAGCGGATCCGCAAAGTGTTATCAACTATTCAACCGCCATTACGCTGCCACAATTATTTACGCGGAAAACATGTTTTTCTGCATTTTATTTCCGCAAATAAGCCGTTCATTCTTTCTTCCTTGAAAACAAGAACCACGTTATAATTTTTAAAACGTATGTCGCATGCTATTCTATGATTTTTTTGTAAACTGGAAAACGTAACGATTTTACAGAGATTTTCATCACGATCAAAGTTCAGTTTCTTCAACATATTATCTTCAAATGTTCAATGTCGCCGATTCATCTTTACGAAGAAAGAAGAAGATGATTCGCGGCCGAGGGAAACGCATTTCTCAATTAATCTCAAGCGAGTCGCGAGAATTATTGCGGGGAGGCCGGTTTCTTCCTAACTCGAGATCCATTTTTCATCTGGCGTTTAATATTTCGAATCGGCCATCCTTTGTTTTTTTTTAAACCTTCTCCACTGTCGTTCGCCAGTCCTTGCGAGGTTCTCCGCAAGAATAAAGGAGAATGAAGGGCGAAGGGAGTGAGAACGATGTCGGCTCTAAATTCTAATCTAAGACCAAGAGGAGAGCCCCCCAGAATCCCCCCTCTGTCGGTGCCTCGTGCACTCCCTTTCCGCTTCTTCTTCTTTCTTCTTCGTGTCCCCCGGACGCGGCTTCACGGCTCATTTAGCAATTCGCTTATTTGCAAAAGTTGCAGGCGCGTATACGCGTGGCTTTACGCTTTGTTTGTGCGTAATCGCGGGGGAGGAGATGGAGGACGAGGGATGCGAGAGAAATGAGAGGCGGCGAAAGGGAGCGGATGAGAAATAGAGAGAGGACTGAGGGGATGCAGCGGCCGAGGAGGGGTGAGCGGCAGGAAGGTACCTTCGCGTTCCGGGGAAGGGTTTGGAGTTTAAGTCGCTTTTAATAGCGAAGCAGCTGTCGCCGGATCTGCTTGTCCCTTTTTCATGGCCGATGTCTTCTTCGGCGAATAATGCCAGGAAATAATCCGAAACGAAGGAGCCTCTCTGTCTCTTTTGCTTCTTCTTTCTCGCCTTCTTTCTCTTTCATCCAGCTAACTTTTCCGCTAATAAAGCCGTTTATGTTCAGTATCGACGTAACACCGCGATCCCTCGTCCTTATCGACCAATTATGCACCCTCCTGATTGCGTAAGCGCGACCGTCATCCTTCCGCCGATTGTTCCTGTTCCACAAAATCGAAGCATGTTGCTAATCCCAACAATAATATATTTTCCGGTAAAATAAAAAATTATTCTTTATTCTTATTTCAATTTATGCTTTGTTTTCTTATGAAGTCTATCATATCCTCTTCGTGTCTGGATCTCTTCGAAATCGATTCGCAAATCAAGAATTTGAAGTCCACTTGAAGCTACTCTTAGAAACTGAAGCTATTATTCTTCAGTAGTTCTCCGTTTGATTTCCGATCTCAAGACTTCTTCGCACTCGTCCTCGTCCTCAGAACTTCTTCGGACTCATCCTCGACTTCAAGATTTCTTCACACAGAAGAACTCAAACCGATTCGAGATCGGCCAACGAATCGCTCGTCAGAAAAGGAGCGGCGCACCCCGCGAGCGAGCAGCCGACGCTCGTTTCACGTACAGTTTATTCGTACAATTAAAAGTTTGATAATTCGGCACTTGGCCGCTAAATGAGCGAGCCGTAAAAGCGAGTTTTACGCGGATGATCAGCGTTTGATGGCCGGAACGAGTTCCGCTTGGCGCGCGCTCGCGCGATCTTCAAGCCGGTTTAACGCGAAACGCGCGGTTAAATAACGCACAAAATAACGGATAAAATATGCCTCGTGGTGTTTGCGTATTTGCAGCAACGTGCAATCTGCTCTCAACGTCACGCGCGCATCTCTTTTGTAGAGATCCGCGTGCGTTTACGCGACTTTACAGCCCAGAGTTTACTGCCTGCCTCCTTAACGTTGACGAGGAAGCCGCTCTCTTCGCGACCGATATGCTTTAGCATCTACGGCCTAATGTGACAGTGATGTAATATGTTACATAAACGCACCGCGGGTGATCCGCAATAAATTTGTGTAATCCATTACGGAGCATCCTCCAGATACCAGCAATGGATGGCATTCATTTAAAGGCGATCCGCACGTGACGGAATTCAACGTGCATCAAAAGGATTTATCTTGAAGAAATCAATCTGTAAACTGCGGAAGATATAATGTAAATTGCAAAAAAAGATATGTCGACGATTTTTAACATTAACACCGCTACTATCGTGATGGTCATCGGTGACCGACATCCGAAAAATGCATCAAGACATATGAATATTATAAATATTGCGCAGTTCCATATTTGCAGGATAATGACGGTTTTTAATAACAATAAAATATGTTCACTTTATGTATTCAGGCTTCCATGTATTACAAATCTCTGAGAAATTGAGTATTAATTCTACAGATCGGTACGGAGTCATTGTCTACCTCTTTCTTCTTATCTAGCTTGAAAATTAAATAAAAAAATATAGAAAACTAGATAAAAATCAAAGAAATGAGATACAATGAAACAAATATATTAACAAATACATTGCACGATTTCAACTTCTACGAGCGGAAGCAAAACGAAATCTTGTCCGCGGGGGAGAAATCACATCCGGAACGGAGGTGAGGGAAAAATCAAGGGTGCAGGAGAAGGTTTCGTTCGCGACCACGAATAATTGGATAATTAGTCGAACGCGTTGTAACAACGGCCGGATAGAAATCGGCAAGCGAGACGAAATTTATAGGCGGACATAATATCGATCGCGTATCTATGGCGTTTGCGTTCGCCTGCGTTCACTCGTCCACTCGTCGGTTCTTAAATTAATGGGGTGTAAACGCGTTGCGCAAGCCGGCGAGGGTATAAGTTAATGCGCCATTCATTCTATAACCGCCGGGTATAAACAAAGATATTCCTACTTTTGTTCTATTCTGCGCGCCGCGCATGCAACTCGCGCGGATCGCCCGTGGCGAGAAATCCGCCGTTTCTCGGAATACTTTTGCAACTATATTGCCGGTGACTGCTCGATGCATTTGCGCGTTTGTGTTTGCATGTTTGTGCTTGCCGTGGCTTGCGAAAGGTACGCTAACACCTGTCATTCAATTTTTCTGCGAGCAATACTTTTGCCGAGCAATCGAAAAGCCCAGGCACGTTATATATCCGACTTTACAGTCAGAGTTGCAATGCTGAATACTCACGTGGCGATATCGACCCCGCAGCGCTAATTGTCTAATAACACAAAAAGGAATGTCGAATATATATTTGCGGTACTGTTGCTCCCCATCACGTGAGAGTTTTAATGATAAACTCAGACTTTAATAGGATACAATTATAAAATATTGGACAGCCCGTGCTGATTTTTTTAGCAAAATTTAAACGCAAAACTTTATTTTTAAAATTAAGTTTTAATTTTTTAAATCGCTCTTCAATCTGTACTCGTGTCGATTTCGACAGGCTCGATTGACCGGAGCATTCGCGATCGGGTCTCCTCACGGCAGCATACGGTATTTCGAGGGTTACTGTTGCGGTCGAACTCGCTCGTCGGGGTGGAGGATAGATATAAGTCCGAGCCGAAACTTAACGACGTAATGAACGTCTGACGGAGGATTATTTATCGACGCAATGGGGCAGCAGAAGGGACTGGCCAAGGGAAAGGGCAAAAGCAAGACGAACGATCGGCACCGTGGACAAAATTGGCACGACAATTAGCGGGGGAGAGGGAAGATAAGTGACTTCTGCCAATCGTGGGGGCACAATACCATGATGAGAAATTTGCGCTAATTATGTATGTGTATGTGTGTGCTGAAATCATGCAGAAATCATAGAGATTTGTTATAACTATCGAAGTTATTATTTGTTGTTAAGAAAGAGTTATATTCGGTTGAAAAGTCCGTGCCAATTGTTTTAACAAAGTTCAAACACAAAATTTTATATTAAGAATTAAATTTATAAAGTATCAAGAATACAAATTTATACAGTACCAATGAATATAAAGGTTTGCGATTAAATTTCGCTAAAAATATCCGTATGGATTTTCTGGTCGATCAATAGATAGATAATTACACGATTGCACTTTGTTATTTATTATATCGTGATGGATAAAGGGAATCCAAGAGAAAGAGAGACCCGAAATTTGAATATACAAAGTGTCTTATAAACACCTATATTTCCTTTAAGGGGGGAGCCTGCTTTAGAACGCTAAAAATAAGGTATATTTTACGAATTGTTTTTGGAGAAACTATACAGCGGATCATTATAAAACTTTTATGCATTTATTAGTACATGTTTAAAGATAAAAAAATTATTTTTTGATTTGAATATATCGCTTGTAGAGGTCGTCCTGGAGAAATCTTAGTGCAGCCGCGTCACCGGCATTGCAAATTGGTGAGCATTCTCCTGCCTCCAAATTTCGTCTAAACTGAAAAATTGAAATGTGTTCTCGTTATTTATGAATTCCCATCGTCGATGAACCAAAGAGAGAAGAAAAAAGTTGAAAAGTGCCAAAATGGTGGAGCTTAGAACACAAAAGTACGATTTTTAGGCAAAGTTGTTGAACTTTTTCATGCAAAAGTAATTGTTTAACTTAATGTTTTTATGAATATTAAAGGTTCATCGACGATGGGAATTCATAAATAACGAGAAAATATTTCAATTTTTCAGTTTGGATGAAATTTGGAGGCGGGAGAATGCTCACCAATTTACAATGCCGGCTGCACTAAGATGCCTCCAGGACGACCTCTACAGGCGATATATTCAAATAAAAAAATAATTGTTTTTATCTTTAAACATGTACTAATAAATGCATCAAAGTTTTATAATGATCCGCTGTATAGTTTCTCCAAAAAAAATTCGTAAAATTATACCTTATTTTCAACGTTCTAAAGCAGGCTCCCCCCTTAATAAAATTCTTTAAAGGATTTCATGAAATCCTCAAAATACAATATTTTGCGAAATCAAGTACACTCAAGTGGAATGAATGAAACGCGGGGGGGGGGGGGGATTTAAAGTGACGATTTCTTCCAGCGTGGCAACGTTCGAGATCCATGTCCGCTCGAAGAAATCGACGATCGACGAATCGGAGCGAGATAGCACCGGCTCTCTAACTGGTACAGGCAGGGATAAATCGTTTTGGCCCCGCCTCGTAGTAAAACAAATGATCACAAAGATACCGCCTGCTCGTTAAAGTCATCCCCGCGAAGGTGGTCCTGGCCTCTGCCCATCTTTCTCCTTTACCATATTCCTCGTTACGTATAGCAGCTATATAATTTTCGGTAGAGCTGAGTGAGCACTAGGAGAGTGCGTCGACAGGATTAATTAACGATCGAGAGTCAAATGATTCGCGGCGGCACACGATTCTATGGGAGACGGCCATGGCGCCGCATAGGATTTTCACGCGAGCAGCATTCCGAGCCGGACGAACTATCGGATGAAAAATTGCTTCTCTCGACTCTTCTTCGAGCAGTGACATTTTTCGAGCGAGCCAACTTCCTTCCGACAGAAATTTGACCGAGTAATATCGTTTCTGGCAGCAGGACCGTAATCGAGCACGAGATTTTCACGCGAGCAGCAGTCCGAGCCGGACAAATTATCGGTCGATGAAAAATTTCACCTTCGTCGATTTTCCCTCCAGTAGCAGCAGCAGCAAAACTCAATCTCTTCTCAACAGAAATTTGACCGACTAATATCTTTCCCGTGACACTCGCGTGATCCGCGAATTAATCAATCATTTATTCAGATTCATTATTCATTCAAATAGCTCGCGATTAAATTCTGCTTGAACGATGAACAAAGACGCAGCTCTCGCTTCTTCCATTCACTATTTCCGAGTCGCTCGAGCTTCCTAGATCGCGTTCCTGGATCGTTAATATTGCAACAAGCCGACACGTTTTACCGCACGAAAGGAGAGCTGCATAACTTTAATCCGATTGCGAGATCCGTGTACGCGCGACTCCACGAAGGAAGAAAGAGTATCTTCCTCTCTCTCTCCCTCCGCGGAGGGGGTTAACGGCATTAGGGTCCCGCTCCTCCTCTTGATTCGGCGGCGACCGGCATCCCCGTGTCGATCACCGAACTCCTCGTGCATCGTAGGAAGGAGGAGACCCAAGTAGGAGGCGAAGTAGGAGGAAGTGAAGTAGTAGGAGGACTCCACCACCACCACCGGCTGGCAAATCCTGCGGGACTGCTCCGACGGACACCTGTAAGCACGCAGACTCCCTGCCGAGCCGGACGCACCGTGTCACGGGAAAGTTCGCCGAAATCGCCGCAGATCCTGAAGGATCCCGACGCGTGCCGTCTGTTCCCCGTGTCCGCGGCTGCGACCGCAGTTGTCCCTGGTGTCCATGGTGTCCCTGGTGCGTCCGCGAGCAGCCGGTGGAAGCAGCCAGTGTGATCCGCAATTTTCACAAAAGAGTCCCGAGATTCGGAAGAGTTAGATCGATCCGTCTGGATCGGAGGATCTGAGGGAACGTGTCTCGAGTCAGCGATTTGGCTGGAAGAGGCGCGTGATCGATCGGCAGAGTGCGATTGGCAGATTTGAGATCTGTTGCAGTGAGGTGTAACTTGCCGCGCTGCATGTGGATGTCGTACTTTGAACGCTTTGTGAAACCATTATCATCGCGCTTCGAAAACGTGTTTTGAGTTCCGAGAGACAAAACGCGTGAAGATATAGCTTCATCGACTCTTCGCAAACGGGCGATTCGTCTCCGCAGAGTCGTGGCAGTAGTTTGACGAGTTTAACATTGTCAGGAAGGTCAAGAGGTGAATCCATCACCTTCTTCACTTCGAAAAAATTGATTTGGAAAGGCTGATCGGATAGTGCGATGCTGATCGCATAAGAATATCGATACTCGGCGAGGATGCTGCGCGCGAGGAGCTAGGCAAGAAGAGACTTCTCATTGAAGATTGAAGATTGAATCTTGAAATCTCCGCTCTTTCCTGGGACCCCGGAGAAATATCGCGACTTTTGAACGGCAACCGCGGCGAGGTAAAGGGCGATGGACGCGACGGAGAGGTCTCGCATCTTCGCGAAGCGATTCGCGCGGCGCCGAGGGATGGCCGGCGCTCTCTGAAAGCGCGGCCGGGAAATCGCCAAATCGGTTTTTCGATCGGCTCTTTTTCGGGACGTGCACGAGCACGGACACGAGGCGGCAATGTTGGCCCTCTAGAAATGCGAAACGGGAAAAGATGCGGATAAAGAAGCGAAGCGTTCCCGTTGGGGTCTGGCTACTGCTGCTCGTGCTGCTGGCCCAAGATGGCAGATGCATAAAATGGCTGTGAGTATAAACAACTCGCTTTCATCCCTTTGTTTACTCGTTTACATATATCTCTTTTTTATTTATTTACTTTCATTTAATCGCTTAATTATTCGGCCGTGCTTTCCGCATGGTGCGCGTCGCGTTTACGTAATTCCCCGTACAATAAATCCTCTCCGCGCGCGCCACGTGTCCCGACATTCACGGACTCCGAAATGTCAATCGGATTAGCGCGGCTGGAAGCTGAAACGGGTCGGGGAGACGAACGGGGGGATGGGGGGGAGAAGAGAGTGGAGGGGAAACTCGTCTTATTGCGTAAGAATAATCCCCAATCAATTTTTTTTAATGAAAATAGCCGCGTCGCTGTACCGGCGCCATTAGGCGCTCGTTCTGAGTCCCGATTCCCGATCCCATCTTGCCGTTTCTATATTCTTGCGTCGCGATCCCGTCTCCCTCGTTAAGAGTTCCAATCTTTCATGCAGTATAATGACGATCTCGGCGATCTTCTTTTCCCACAAACACGGAGACATAAAAATGTATCGTTTATTCCTGAGGAAGTATTGTATTGCCTGTGCATCGAAGCAGGTTGCGGAACTTCGTCGTGATTCTTTCATGAAATCGCTCGGAGAAGCGAAGTTTCCAGGTTGCAACGGCATAAAGGCACGAGCACGCGATATTGTCCCGTGCACACGTTGAATACGCTCGTCAAACCGCGCAAAAACCGAAATTTCTTGTTATTTATTAACAAAGGCGCCCTCGTGAGTTCGAGCTCCACTCGCGCTCTCGCTCGCTGCCGGTGGCTCCGAGCGAGTGCGAAGATTAATGTAGGCTCGTTAATGAGAAACAAATAGCTTGGTAGCCGGGGGAGAGAACTGCTGCAAAAGAGAGAAAGAGAGAGAGAAAGATTCTCGATCTCGATTATTATTCTCGATCTCGGATCAACGAGACCGGACCGTGGCGAGATTTAGTGTGGCGATCGCGGGCCACATAAATTTCGTACTCGGTGGAATAAAGATATCGCCGGTGCCGCTTTATGGGCCGCATAAATAGACGGCGGTGCTTCGCGTTCGTTATTCCGACCAATACGCTCGGCAAATGAAAAGCGGATGATTAGCCGGTGCCGGTTTTAGGAATACCTCGCCTCTCGCGGCCCATCTATCAGCGCGGCTATATGCTCCTTACTTTTCCCCGAACCGGCCATTTTTAATCATCACCATCCGATATTGGCTCCTGTTTTTTTCAACCGCGAACTTTTTAACGCAAATTCGTTCCATTCCATCGACGAGTCTTTATTTATTGAGAGACTCTTCTCGATGGAAGATTCTCTCTCTCTCTCTCTTGGGCAGTTGCCTGGCTACAATTTTTCGCGTTTTCTGGCAAGCTTCGGAATTGGTTCTCAGTTCGCCTCGTCATCGATCGTGAACGATTGCGAGGGTCGATCACGGGCGCAGATAAGTACATCTTGAGATAATAAGCAAGAGTCGCGCTACCAGAAGGTGTATCGGCAATTCCCTTGCCGTGCCAGAGTTCACTCGTTATTCGCCCCCTCGTCCCGCTCGGGACCGTGCCGCTAGTCGCGTTTCTCATCTCGCTCTCTGCGATTTCTATCAATCATCCCCGCGCCCGAGAATCATCCGTCTCATCCGGAACGGCGCGCACGAAGGCGTCTCGTTAACATTCAAGGACGGCAGACCCTCGATCCTCGGTCAATCCTGCCCTCCCCCGCGCCACCAACCCCAAGGTTGTCCCTCGCCTCCTCTTTACGAGTTACAGGGTTAATTGTCGTGACGATCCGTGGCGAGTTCTCATCGTCGGAAGGACGAGAGGGTGCGCGAGGTGACGACCATCCGGTCGAAGGGCGAGGAGGGTGGAGGGCGAGGGGAGCGCCGAGGCACGAGAAAAGCGGAAACGCGGAGAGAAGGCTGAGTGAAGGCGGTGGATGATGAATGGCGGAGTGATGGTGGTTTTGCGTGCAAAACCAAAATACGATGAGGGAACAGGACGCAGTGGACGGGAGGGTGATAGGAAGCGGGGGCAGAAATACGAAAGGAAAGGACGATCGGGGAGCGGCACGAGGATCGCCGTGAGGAGCGGAAGGGTGGATGATTAGGGGTTGCCCAGGAATCGTGATTTATAAACGAAGCCCCTTCCGAGAACTTTCGCCCCCTTCGCGGCACGAGGCCTCTTCGCACCCTCTCCTCCCATCCTCCCCCGTCGACGCGCAAGAGATTCTTTTCTGTTTTATAATTATCGCCGACGTTGACTGATAAATTTTGTAAGGGCAATTCCCCGAAAATCCCGGATGTTCGTATCACAGCGTACCGAACGGCTGATCGATTCCTCTTGGGAGAGGAAAGGGGGAGCGTCTCAGGTCGCCCAACAACGATGATCTTTCTACGTTAAGGAGCGGCCGGTCCGTGCGATCCCTCATCCGGAAACTGCGGCGCCCGCGAATTAAGAGAAATGGGGCGCTCGAAAGTCTTGAACGAGTTGGCTGCCAGGTTGATGGTTCCTCGGCGACGGCGGAAAATCGCGCGGACGTGCCGTTATCGGAGAACATCGAAGAAGAAGAGGCTGCAAGGGCACCGCGAGGAGCTTCGTTTACTCGCGAGTGCCTCTTGCCGTTCTCGCTCTTGGGGCGTGCGATACTCGGCACAATTTTCTAATCATCTGACTATTAAGAGAGAGAGAAAGAGAAAGAGAGAGAGAGATCGCTGGATCTTGTGGATCCATTAATCATCGTCCGGCAGATCGGCGATCGGAGTACGAGACCCTAAGACGACGAGTTGCGTGCCCTTCTTGCAGCCCCTTCAGCGGAATCACGATCGAGGATTCGTTCGGCGGATCGAGGCCAAGGATCGATTCATAATGATTTACGCGCGCGGCGAGCCCGCGATGAGCGAGCGAAGGGTCGCGCTGAATCACACGCGAGTCGCTATTTATAAGATCACTCCTGACGGAACGATCTGTACAATGCATCGCTCGTAAATCACGCATTCTTGCTTAACTCGCGAGACGCGAGTTAGAGCGGAGGATCGTATCGCGTGGGTCGCGCGAGCGGATCTTGACCGTTTGTCTCGTCAATTTGTCTGCTGCGGCACCGCGTCGGGACTATGTTAAATAAAGTAAATGCGCATGATCGCGAAACAAATTCGGATTAAGCGAGAATCGCGACTTGTGCGATTTATATACACACTGAAAAAAATATCTATTCGGATAATCAATTACATAATACAACAAACGGATATCCGATTAAATCATATTAAGACAAAGAAGATGATCGGACATATATTATCCGATGAAGGTAATCGGATATATCCCTCATTTAATCGGTTTAATCGTTTAAACAAAATTAACAATCGAAAACACTATTTAATCGATTTATCCGATGGAAATTTTTCTCAGCGTAAAAAATAAATATATTATTGAGAAACGATTGATTCATAAAAACAAAGAGATTCTTCCTCCTTCCTCGCTAAATATCACTTATGAGTCAATTTAGTCTCGAAGACTGCATCTAGCTTTAGAACATAATTTTTCAATTAAGGAAGTTATAAATATTCTCGTGACAAACACGAATCGATGAAAAAACGAGGAGTAACGTCGCGAGGGCTAATATACGCGTGTCGGCTACGCTCGAGTGCACGCGAATTCCGCGGGGTGGTCAAGCCGATTTCGCTCTTTCTTCCTCTCTCTTTCTCATCTTTCTTCAGATACACGCCCTTGAACGGCTCCTCTGCCGACCTTTCCGGTTGAGAGAGAATCGTAGGCGCCCGTGCCTATTATCGGTCTCGTAAAAACTGCGTTTTACGATTCCACCGGTCAAAATGAATTTCGAAAGTGCAGCTGACCCGTTTCGAAAGGCGCGTTGTGTCGACTTCTTTTTTAAACGCATGAACTGCCGTGCGTTTTCATGGGAATGTCCCGTGAACGAACGTCCGTGAACCGCCTTCTGTCGCGCGCGGGAGCTGTGATTCTCGCGCCTGGAAACGCGTAAAACGAGAGAGAGACAATCGGCGATGCAAGGATGGCCAATCGAATTACAAATCGACGATAAACGTTATCATTTTTCATTTGTTACATTTATTGGAAACGTAGAAATGATGCGTAGTGGTTGTCCGAAGAAGAGGATTCAAATCAGCTCGCGCCGTTTCGAAAAATTAATTGCTTTGGGTATTAACAATTTAATGAATTATTATTCGACATATATGTATAAAATATTCCAACCGAGTAAAATATTTCACAATTGGAATAACTAAAGAGACATATTTTCGACATAACAAATTATTTCTCTAAATTCACATACGGAACGAGACAATATCGACGCTCTCGAGTGGTTTCTAGACCTCGTGAGATGCGAGATGCAGCTTCGGCGTCGGGACGCCGGGTGGACGTCGACAGCAACGTTTACTCGACATTCTGAGGAGAAACGCATGACGTCGTCAGCCACTCGCTCGCAAGAGAAGCAAGAAACACTCACTCGCGCGCTTACGTTACGAGTGGACAAGCGTCGAACAATGGAAACGATCGTGTCGGCGCTAGATCCACTGCCGTTAATTGCTGTGTTGCATTTCGCAAATGATCGGCCGCATTACAATGGGCAATCATCATGTCGCACGGTATTCCGTAAATCATCTCGCCGTTCCCGTCCGTCGCGTTTTATAATGCCCGCATTCCTCCGAGAGATCTCCGCGGATCCTTCTCTAACGAGCCCCGCTTTATTACCCCGAGATATTCATCTCGCGCGATGAATTATTCATATCGCCTTGCGTTGCCTATCGCGCGCGCGTATGACTATTGCTCGCGGTGTAATCGAAACGGTTGATCCCGGTGCTGCAGATTTGTTTCAACGCGTCCGTCACGCACGAAGACACCGTCCCGGTGCTTCGATATGCAACATTCAATTCACACGCGATAGAATATGAGAATCGTTTGAATTCCTCTTTACAGGCAAGCTTCTCTACCCTCCTCTCTCTCTTTCTCTCTCTCTGTCTCTGTTTGTGTTCCTGTCCTCGTCTTTGCTCCATTCTCGTTCCTATCGCTATCGCTATCTCTGTCCCGGTCCTTATCCTTGTTCCGGTCCCTATCCCTGTCTCCGTCTCTGTTCTTGGCTCTATCTCTGTCTTTCTCCCGAAGCACTTGCAATTTGTACGCTAATTAACACGTACGCGTTCTCGAAATTGATCGGACGAGCGCAAGCCGCGTGATCGTTCGCCAGCTCTCGTGACCGGGCCGGGCCGGAGGGTGCGTATTGTCGCCAGTAATTAATTATCCAGCGCGCGATAGCAAATAGTCGCGCATTCGTCTTGAGAGAATGGCCCGTAAATTACTCTCTGGCGAGCTGCGGGCTAGCCGATGCACAACGCGTGCTTAAAATCGTATCTGGCTCTACCCGAGTCCGAGCGGCCCGTCACGCGCGTCCAGCGGGATGTAAAGTGGCTGTCGCGTGTGCCGATGGCTCGTTAACCCCTTGCCTTACAATAATGAGAGACACCCGTGCCATGGATTAGGGGGCGGGACTGAAAAAGACGGGCGATTGCTGCAAATGCGATGCTCGACTGTCTGATCTACGCCAAAAGAAATTTTTATCTATTTTCTTTAGAATCTTATAATATTACTAATGAACTTCGTTTCTTGTAAGAACATACCCTTGAATCTGATTGAATCTGATCGACAACGTAAAGTAAACAAAATGGTAGACGTTTACCCAGCAGATAGTCAAGTTTGTTTAAAAATTAATATATAGCAAAACGTAAGGAATGCAAAACGAAAGCTAGTGCAAGCACATTAGCCTTTTTTAAAATAATAAATGATTGTAGGACATTTCCACAGAATGTGTCTCGCAATAACTGTATCTTGTGATGAATTAAAACGCACACTGCTCCGAGCAATCATAAAATCAATTCATAAAATCATAATTAGAATCTAGTGCGATGGTTACGCTTTCTAATTTTCGACAAGCGAATGTTATCTCTGGAGTCATTGCTTATCGTTATTTATTTAGTCCTCCCGACAGGAAAATCAAAATGCTGTCGGTAGAAAGCAGTCTCTCTAAACGCAGCGCGATTAATTGTAACAATTTTACACAAATGCTCTTGCATTACACGATCAAATCGAGATTCGAGTTTACTGCACACGTGTTATTACAATAAATCAAAGCGCATTTCTAACGACGAAGTACTACATATTAGTATCTGTCTTAGATTCAATTTCAGAACGTACGTTTCTCGATAAAAAAATTGTCAATTTAAGTCTCCAATTGATTGCCATGTTGTTGACAGAACGGGGAACGCATTTGTCATGGGGAAAAGAGCAAATGATCCCAAGCATCACGAAAAGCCTCAAGTTTTCGCGTCTCTTCGCGTTCCGCACGATCCTCGGTCGCGTCAAAGTGATGCATCTCGCTCGGCAAAAGAGAGAAAAGAAAATAAAACTACCCCATAAGAATAGCAGTAAAAGATCGCGTCTTCTTACGAGCGTATCGCCGCGCTCTTTGCACGCACGACTCATTAAAGCCACACGCATGAGGGGCGCGAAGCCCTGTAAGTTCTCGGTTCTTTCTCGCGTCGTAAAAAAGAGACGCAAGAGGATGAAAACACTCCGTTCTCCGCGCGCGTACGCGCGAGTGGCCTAAGAATTTTTGTGATGTTCGCGATGCTCTTTACGAGCGCCATAAATATCCGAACCGAATTATCGGCTCATTAAAGCGCCAGTCTGCGATGATTACTTCGGCAATCCGGTATCGACTAACGAGGAATCTCAGCTCGCGCCCATAACTCGCCAACGAAATAATAAATGTAGCGCGCCGTGTCTCGGCCTGCGAGGCTTGATTATCGGCCTGATATCTTAATTGGCTGTGCGAACACGAGATCGGAATTAAATCACGCCGCCAGGAACAAATTCGACCACCGACGTGGACGGTCGTGGTCTCTCCTCACCGGAGGGAACGTGTAAGAACGTACTGAGGCCTAGAAAATTGAGATATTATTATGATAATCTGTTAATCAAGTTTAATTAAAAAATGAGCTCTCTATAGTAATAAGAATAAGTTAATAATAATAATAAATAAGCGCGTCGCTCGCACGAGTACACCCTCGCTCGCAAACGTTTTACGCTAGGAAATTAGATTCCTGGGTCGGGTCGTAACCGAAATGTCATCGGGCGGGTGGAAGCCGCCGAGCTGGCGCGCGAGCGTGGCGATAATAATGAATTAGAGAGCCGCGGGCTCTTGATAGGGTACTTCTGAGGGTAGGCCCCGTGACACGGGGTTGGCGATCCGGCCATTGCCGGGGCTGTTACGTCTAGACGCGGCGCGGCCGTGTGTACCGGCCATTCCAAGACTTTCAGGTTTCCGTAATCATTATCCCCTCGTGCGTGGCCCCTTTTGCGCGCGCGAGTGAGCGAGCGTTGCCGAGCCGAAGTTTAAGGCGCGAGTATTTAAGCCGCGCCGCTTATAGGCGAGCCCTTTTCAGCCTCGCGCTCTGTAATCTTCGAAATTCACCCCCTGATTTACGGCCCGACCGGGGGCTGCACCGGGATCCTCCTCGTCTACCGGGGAGGTGGATCGCTCGCGGCCGTTCGTACCCGCATATTGGGTGCTTCACCCCGAATTCCACGCTCGCATGTCCCGAAGTGTTAAAGGCCGAGGAGAAACGAGACCCTTCGCTCCGAAACTCATTATGAGCCTCGGTTGTTAAGTTCTCAAACACGAAAGACAACTCCCGACTTTTGCTGCAATGTATGGCGTTATGAGAGAGAGAGAGAGAGAGAAAGAGAGAGATAATTAGGATCTCTCCTAAAAAGAGATAAGAGCTTTCTAATGAGCATCAAGTGTACATTCATATTTTTATTATAATAATTAAATATAGAAAATAACATATATATTTTTTAAATCTCTCTCTCTCTCTCTCTCCCTCTTTCTTAATTTTGATTTTAATCACGATCTTAAGTTTTCGGACAAATTTTCTGTAACTATGTGTTGATTCTAGAATTAATTTTCTTCAAAGAAAAATATAATTTAATCCAAAAATTAATTTTTCTCAATTGGAAAATAATCGAATATTTAGATAGCTAAATCGAAAATCTTGCGTTTTAGCGGCCTCGGTCGCGTCAGCGAGACGCACCTGTGGACCAGAGAGGCGTGCACCAGTGCGAAGGGCGCTGGTCTGCTGGAGAGAAAACAGGCGAGGGCTTGCAGGGCCACGCCGGATGTCATGCCCAGCTTAGTGCAAGCCGCTAAGGACACGTCGATGGTGTGCAAGCAGGCGTTCCGGCATCGCAGATGGAATTGCAGCAGCATCGAGCGCGCGCCCAACTACACACCCGAATTGCTCACAGGTTTACGCGAGAAAAGATCATGCTAATTCTCTCTTCTTTTCCTGAAAGATCGCCGTCGCTACTATCTCGATCTAGCAGCTGATCAACTAACTTTCATTCACCGGTGACCGTCATGATGGTGAAACGTACTGTACAATATCAAGAAACCGCGGAAGTTCGTTAAGGGGGGAGCCTGCTTTAGAACGTTGAAAATAAGGTATAATTTTACGAATTTTTTTCGAGAAACTATACAGCGGATCATTATAAAACTTTGATGCATTTATTAGTACATGTTTAAAGATAAAAAAATTATTTTTTGATTTGAATATATCGCCTGTAGAGGTCGTCCTGGAGGCATCTTAGTGCAGCCGGCATTGTAAATTGGTGAGCATTCTCCCGCCTCCAAATTTCATCCAAACTGAAAAATTGAAATATTTTCTTGTTATTTATAAATTCCCATCGTCGATGAACCTTTAATATTCATAAAAACATTAAGTTAAACAATTATTTTTGCATGAAAAAGTTCAAAAACTTTGCCTAAAAATCGTACTTTTGTGTTCTAAGCTCCACCATTTTGGCACTTTTCAACTTTTTTCTTCTCTCTTTGGTTCATCGACGATGGGAATTCATAAATAACGAGAACATATTTCAATTTTTCAGTTTAGACGAAATTTGGAGGCAGGAGAATGCTCACCAATTTGCAATGCCGGCGACGCGGCTGCACTAAGATTTCTTCAGGACGACCTCTACAAGCGATATATTCAAATCAAAAAATAATTTTTTTATCTTTAAACATGTACTAATAAATGCATAAAAGTTTTATAATGATCCGCTGTATAGTTTCTCCAAAAACAATTCGTAAAATATACCTTATTTTCAGCGTTCTAAAGCAGGCTCCCCCCTTAAATAGAAAATACATCGCGACAGGCTCGCTGACGTTATCGAGTTTTACGTCAACATCGCACGAGACTTATTATCATTTTCGCTTAATTAGGTTGCGCGCAGGAAGAACCCGCTCTTTCTTCTCTTCTTGTCCGGCCCGTTTATTGCGCATCGATCCGCACCCGCAACGGACTCGTAATCCGCGGATTTTGCGTGACGTCGGCGGAGTCCGATGGCGGTTTCCGCTGGGAAACGTATCGAGTATCCTTTGAGGAATTTCCACGTAAATAGGAAGACCTGACGGGCGCGCCTCAATTAGCGATCATTAATAAACCGCGCGCGCGGCTTCTCTCCAGCCTTCCTCCTCCCGCGCCTCGTGACCAGCTACGGTCAGAGTAATCGCTCGCGTTTCACGATGATTATATTGTAAATAAGAGTGCACTCGAAGGGAGGGACAAAGAAGAGATCGCGGTATCCTCCGTTAATGAGAAAACCGAGAAGAGCGCCGATGAGGAGACTACATCATGGGCGTAACGCGTGCCTCCTCTACATTTTCCGCCGCCGACGCGAGTAATCGGCTTTTCCTCAATCATCTCAATCGACGACGAGGCAGGAAGGAGCGCGGAGGTCCTCAGTTGGAGGGCATTACAATGTAATTTCATAGTGACACCGTCGTGACGGGACGTCGAGCGCAATCCGCGCAATAAATAATTAGCGAATCGAATCATCGATTCGAACAGTTCCAGCTCGGAAATTGTCAGAATAATTGTCGTGCGAGTGTTACAATATTCACAGCTTCAATGAGAGAACCGGTTTTGAAAATTGTTACTACGCATCTGAGGAAATCGTTATTACTAATATAAATATCTTTATCTCAAATGTAAATTTTTCCTTCTTCATTTAAACAGCAATAACAATAATTTTTAATAATTTGCTAACGTGAAATATAATTTATTATTAAATTATTCCACAGTTAACTGAATTTTTTAATTTAATAAAAAAACATTAAATTTAAAGTGCAGAAGAAGATTCCTACTTCTACTTCGTGCTTATGTTTTAACGTTAACTTTCGCATTTTGCAGGAACGAGAGAGCAGGCCTTCGTATACGCGATGTCGGCCGCCGCTGCGGTTTGGCGACTCGCACGAGGATGCGCTCTGGGGAGCCTCGCGGCCTGTTCCTGCGCCACCCCGCCGCGAAGGGAGCCACCCGCCCCCTCCGCCCTTATCTCGCCGTCGTCCTTCACCGCCATGTCCGTCTCCTTCGACACGCTGTCCGTGAGGAACTCCTTCAAGTGGGGCGGCTGCGGGGACGACGTGAGATCCGCCTCGAGGATGGCGAAGCGGTTTCTTCAGGGCGCGACGCCGCCCGGTACCAGCGGAACCGCGAAGTTCATGCACGCGGTTAATATGCACAACAATAGGGCGGGTCGGAGGGTGAGTGAGAAAATGTTAAAATGAAAATAAGGAAGATTCGTGATCTCTTGTAGCTTCTGCTGTTTTCTGTCGCTAAGTCTGGAGAAGAATATCTCGAGTCGAAATTGTGCATAACAAAATTCGACTAACCAAACGTTTCATTATTTGCTGGTATTTTTGAAATGTTTCATTCTTTGAAAGCTATTTGCGTGCCAATCGTTGTCTAGATAAATTCACATTACAAACATAATAACTGCTATAAAATAAATCTTCAATTTCTCTCGTGAGACAGTTTTGTATAATATAATTATTAATTTATACAAAAGCGCGACTGTTTCGCTTTTTTCAATTCCTCAATTCCCCAATTATCTTCGAATAACATATATCTCGCGGGAGATCGCGGTTTGCATTATCCTTCAAGTTCCCCGCAGGCCAATGCAGTCTTTAATTATACGAGCGAGCAATGTGAGCACGATCGTGATTAATACTTCGTACGACGCGACAGGCGGTCGAGCAATCCTTGACCTTGGAGTGCAAGTGTCATGGGGTGTCGGGGTCCTGCAGCGTGCGTACCTGCTGGCGCGGCCTGGGCGCATCGGGGCCTTCCGCCGCCGGAAGTCGTTTGCTTCGCAGATACGCTACCGCGGCCGAGGTCAGACCGAGATCCGGCGGCAGACTACCGCCCTTGTACCACCACGACAACCTGCTGTACACCACCAAGAGCCCGGACTACTGCCTGCCGGACAAGAAGAGAGGCAGCCTCGGCACGATCGGCAGGTCAGACGCGTCACTATTTTGCGTACAAATAACTTTTAATATCCTATTTTAATGTTCATCTAGTTTCTTATTTATTTCGTTTTATTAATTGTGCTTTTAATATATTTTATTAGATCTTTTGAATTTTATAGAAATTGAATTACGTTGAATTAAAGCGTGCGATAATAATGATATAAAATAATAATATAATATATAATACTAAGAGATACATTTAATTTGTGAAATGCTATCGCGTTTTAGATTCAAGATATCGTGGATCTTTCATTTATTCTTTGTCTCTGTCGAAGCAGGAAATTACGGGAAACGGTCGCGCATTATTTCAGGTTTTACAATTGTACATCACGGAACGCTATCCTCTTTAAAGCGACTACGATTTCAGGACAGGACTCGTTAGAGCTCATAAATCGGTTTAACGGTCGCTCGTTAAAAACCCCTAGTTTACAAACTCGCGCGATTCTCCGCGAGCGTATTATATAAATTTCAGTTTCCCAACGGGCATACAGTCGCGACATCGTGCGGGCATCGCGTAAAAAGGCTCAGATGGCATTTTAACGCCGCTGGCAGGCAGCTCGAAGCGAGCTCCAGGCGAGGATTTATCAAATTCTATTGCGCGAAACGATCCTTCTGTGTACGACGCGCATCCATTAATGAAGAAACAGTGAACGAGGGGAAGAAGATGAGTTTCTTGCGCGAACGTCGCCAATTATCGCGTTACCAGTCACGCGATGTATCATGAAAAGCGCCAAAATTATGTCCAACGTTTGTCGACTTGTTATTGACGCTATTCAACGACGTTCTTATCAAGCACGGCGGAAATACTAAAAATAACAATCATATTTCTCCTCAAAACATCTAAATTTTGATAGTTCGAGTTCTCAGTCTTACGAGCTCAAGAAGAAGAAAGACATGCGCGAGAAGAGTGCGCGCGTAAGAGGCGAGAGGGTGCCCCCTCGACTCCTTTCATGCCTCAGGAAGGCAAAACGAAGGCGACTTGGCAGGCAGAGAGGCGGTTTCATAGAGTGCGAGGAGAAGCTACAAAGCTAGAGAGAAAGAAAGAAACAACGTAAGAGCTAACCGACCACTTTTTTCGGTAGCCGCGGACTGAAGGAGTCCTCCTGCCCTTCTCGATGATCATTCTCGAGATAGATCGTTAACTTCCCCCGAAATTCGTGAGAAAACCACATCTCTTCGTCTGCGATAAAAAAAACGGCTGTACTTCCCAGTAACTAATTCTTCAAGCAGAAATCATTAAAATCACCAAGATTCCAGGCATCGAGACACTGTCCGTCGCTTTCCTTACGGGATTCCATTAGCGTTAGCCAGCCTCGACTCGCGAAAAGGTCGACTAATAACGAGCTCAGGCGGTTTTATCGCGCGCGCTTTCCTAGCTTGCAATCCCCGTTATGGGATGCCGTCGCGTAGGAGCGCGAGGAAACATCATTAGCACCGCGGTAACACGGCTTTTACGAGGCACCCGATCGCTGTTGACTCTCGGACTTTCTCCCTGGGGCCGCATCCTGCTTTTAGCCAGCGACTCCTACGATCGTTACTTCAAAGTGGCGGCAGAAAGATCCCTCTTTGCAACTCGGGAGTCATTCCTCTCGCACCTCGCACAAAATCCCATCGATGGCGACTCTTCGCCATAGCTGCAGCGCGAAAAGTTGATTCAAACAATCACGATTCATCGACGGCGAGGCCAGTGAGGACGAATCGCAATTCCTTTCCGAGGCACGCTCGTCCCCGGGTTTTTTCCTTCTGGTATCGGCCGGAGGTGTCGCATCGTAACTACACTGATAAAATACTTCGCCTGTGCACTCTGTTCCCTTTCTTGTCGCCCACCTTCGGGCGGTGTAATGCCTGAGCCACACGCAACGAATTCTTGCGGCTCGACCTCGGTTATCTTCGGCGTGGAAGATAACCGAGGCTTATTTATGCGACCACGCTGGTAATTACGCGCGAGGCGAGGATGAGAGAAGACTTCCTCGCGAGATAGTCCCGACGACGACGATGATGATGGCGGCGGCGAACCTGTTCTCGAAAGCGAGTGAACACACCGTTTTACAACACGCCCGGCCCGCTCGCCTTCCAATACCGTTACTGTCCATTCGCGGCTTTGTTACCGTCGTTTTTCCATCGTGCGCGGTGCTAACGCTAATTTCCGCTGCGTGCCGTCTCGCGGACCAGCGCTGCCGTTCGAGAAGTCATCTTTAATGATGATGTTTTATAAGCCTCTCGAAGAGCAGCAGCATCGTAAGGTTTCTTGATTGTGGATACTTTGATGGATGCGGAATGAATTTTGTTGTTGCATCGAATCGGATGGACGTCATACTGCCTCATTTGCGAGTGATAATTATTTCTCTAATTCTTAACAATTTACTGCAAGTCTTCTTGGAGACTTGAAGCTTGAATTTTGATTCCATCGGGAATTTAAATCTGATAACTTTGTGATGAGTTTGTCACGAATGTTTTCAAATGAAGTTAATAACATTGTCATTAATATTATATAATACAAATTAATTAAAATTGATTTTTGATTAATATCACATTCGTCGCGCATTAATTCCGCACGATACAGAGAACGATATAATAATTAGCAATAATAAGCGCGTCTTTTGTGATGTATTGCGGTAATATTGTATCATGCATCGTTGAAAATTGGACTCAAGAAGAGTCTGTAGCCGGCTTTAATCCCCGGTTGGCGTGTTGGAACCCGCTTGTCCGGGTGCACCTCGCGCCCGACGTGCGGGGCACACTTGCTAATTCATCGTGCCGCGCCGAAGAAAGAAAGAAAGAAAGAAAGAAAGAAAGGTGCGAGGGCCGCGTCCGCCCTCGGGAAGAAGGGCGGCTTTTTGTGGCGCGGTGATTGCATTCGCTACGGGTTTTCCGGCGGCGAGGATGGCTGAGACGGCTCCTCATCGTCCCCGGATTATCTACGCCTCGCTCCTCGCGTGAATTAAGATCACCCACGGCATTCCGGGGATGATGACTGGTATACACTCGGGAGGCGCAGGAAGTGCCGGACGCATGTGGCGGATCCGGTGGTTCCTTTGTCTCGTTTCGCCCAGTCTCTAAATTGCACCGGGCCTTATTGTTTGCACCCTTCCTCATCCCCCTCGCGCGCGTTGCGTTGCATTGCCAAAAATAAAATATGGAATCCGTGAGAATTGCGTATTGGAAATTGCGCTAATCTGGGATGTGTGAGATGACCCAGATTCCCGTGATGCAGTTGGTGCTAAATGCGGCTGTCTGAACTCGATTCAGGTCGATGTGCACGATGCAATGTTTTTGTATTGTACAGAGAAGAGAATGGCATCTCACCTTCAAAAGACGAAATAATAGCGATATTTTTACATATTTAAAACCTTCTGAACATTGTCAGTGGAAAAAAGTCGTGAAGTCATAGCACTCAAAATATATTACGCGATGAAAGAATCGAAATGGAAACTTTACTCTATTATAACCGTCAACGCAAGATGGGCTTCCTCTTCTAGCATAATATTACGAGGAAGATATTCTTTTAAAGGATTTTTCTTTCCCTTTGCAGCTCTCGAGAAATGATCGGCTATCTTTGGTTTCATCAACAGAGAAACTAGTTTTCTATGTCTTCGATCAGTTCAATCACATCCGGTCCTATTTTTATCCAGCCCGGATATTAATTTCTTTCAGACGTAAACGAATGCGATTTCACGGATCGCCATAGATTTCCAGACGAGGTTTATCGAGGCAACAGGGAATATTTCCTCGAGAGTTTCTCTTGTTCCCTTCGAAGGACACGCAAGGAGGTCCGATAAACTTTCCGAGGCGATCCTAAAAAGCTAAACCCTAAATCGTTTGTTTCGAGCGAGCGAGTGCGCGCGCGCCAGCCGATATTTCACTCGCCGCGGCTAATATATGGTGTCAGGTTCTTTGGGCAGCGCTGACTCGCCTCGCCGGTTTACAGCCCGCAACCCGGTAATTATAAGCCCGTGTACAATTATACAGGGTGGGCGTGGCGAGTGTTTATTGCACGAGAAGGACGGGTCCGAGCGCGTTCCGCGCGTATAGACGCGCGCGACGAGACGGGACTGCGTCCTCATCGGGATCCTTTTTTCTTGACACCGCGTGTATCCGCCTAATCTGCGCGGTGGTAGTCTCGTTTGCGCGAAGGCGAATATATTTATGCCATCGGAACGGACGTCATGCAAATCGTTTAATAATGGAGCTCCGACGAGCCTTAACGAAGGTAACCGGACGAAGTTTCGATGAGATTATTAAAATGATATAGTTCCCGCCCTCCCTCAGCCACCTCCTCCCCTCTCTCCTGTCCCTGATAGATCGTTGCGAGTATTTTCCACCGGACCATTACGAACGGAATGAATAATATTCCTAGAAGCACGTTAATGCGTATCTTTGTAAGGAGCGAGAACCTCGCGGAATGGTATCGCCATGGTGTAATTATGGCGAACGCGAGATTAAACATGTCCATAATACCGGTAATTGCGGACATGTAAACGGAGTTATTAAGTAATTGACGAAAAAATTGATTAATGCGAGAAGGATGTACTGCACTGAGGGCAGTAATTTAAGCGCAATTTTACCTACGAGATTCTTTTTCTTTGCTCTGCGTATAGGATATAATCTAATAATACTGGCAGTGTGTAAATCAGGCTTAAGATGAAAATTATTACAAATTGTTGTTCTTGTGAATTTTTTTCTCTTTCTCTTTTCTCTTCTCTTCTTTTTCTATGATGACGACTACGTTAGCCTTTGTTATTGTATAATAATTCTATCTATATTTTTCTATATTTAATAACTGACTACCAGTGGATTTCTCGAGATATTTATTATCTCCGAACGATTGTTGCGACAATTACGCATAGAAGAATTATGCATAAAAATTTGCAGGCAATGCAACGGGAGCAGTTCCGGTTACGAGGGCTGCGAGTACCTTTGCTGCGGCCGCGGCCACGTCATCAGGACCGAAGAGATTAGGGAGAGATGCGACTGCAAGTACATCAGCTGCTGCTACGTAAAGTGCAAGACGTGCAGGCGGGTCGTGAAGACGTACGAGTGCAATTGAGGATACGAAGAAGGAGGAGAAGATACGCGCGGATCCAAGAGGACAATTAATACGCGAGCGATGATACGCGCGAGAGAGACCTTAATCCACTACTCGAAATAGGAACGCGATGCAATTGCACCGGCGAATTAGACCGATCGTAGAGACCGAATTAATCCCGCGCGGGACACGCGCGAGCGTGACAGTCTCGCGTTCATCTCGAGCGGGATTCACGCGTTCAAGATGAAGATGAGAAGAACTTGATTACGCGGCTAAGAAAAAGGAGAAACGCGACGCTAATTATTGTTTAGGCGATAAATTATTTACCGTGAATGTGTAACTGGCAGTATGTAATAGGGGAGTTATTTATGGCGTACCATTTGCTATTTATTCGATGTGCGTGCGTGTGTGTGTCGAAGTGACGAAGCCCGTGATTGTCGTCCGTACGACAATCGCGGAACTTAACGTATAATTTCGTTCGTCGATGCTTCGCGACTTTAGTCGTAGATATTAGGGCGATGTACATAGAATAATGGCCGACTTCAATGTAACCCGCAAATTACGTTCTACAATACAAATGCTTGAGAAATCACACTTCTCGCAGTCTTGTTCTTGTGCGATTCTTTCGTCCCGCCAAGAGAGAATGGTCACTCGCACGTCGAACTTGCGGCTCCGACGCTTTCGTTCATTGGAAACGACAGGATTCAATTTACAAAACGGAGGCCCGCGCGCGAGTATGAATAATTCAACGAGCCGACCGGGCGAGCAGCACTTATCGCCGCAGTAATCTCGGATTCTGGCATCCGGTGAATTTATCACCTATCAAATGCGGAATTTGCATTTGCGAGAAAGCGCGATATGCATATGCGAAACGTTGACTTCAATGTTGCCGCAGTGTGCGAGGTGCGCGGTAAGTATCGCTTTTACACTTCCACTTCGCGCTGGTGCTTGGAATCGCGCTCGTTAATCACGAGCGGAATGCGGTAACAACGTGTTCTACATCGCATAAAATCTATATCCTTACAAATTATATGATTACATATTATTACAGAATTACGCTCCTTTACGTATCTTTACAACGACTTTCATGGCGCGAACTTTTCAATTCCTGCGACCGCGCGCGCATGCGCGCATTATACAAACCGACAAACTTCAGTATTCACTTTTCCATCGGATCATAGAAATCCCAGTAAGCAAAATGTTCGCAGCCTGCCTGCAGGCTGGCAACAGATTCGATCAGAAACCCACACCAGAACCATAGTCATCTCTCATACAGCACGAAAAGATTGCATATATATTGCAGGAATCTTCCACCGCAACGTAGCAACATTGCAAATTCACTGCGAAATGTTTCTGCAGCATTGCTATGGGATTGCAGGAATGTGAAAATGTCCGCTTTTCGGAAAATTGCAACGAAACGTCATAATAATATTGCAATGTAATGAATTTGCAATAATTATAATTATTCATTATTATATACTTTAAATATTTTTATTTATTAACATAAATAGACAATTATATGTAATATAACAATAGTAATAAAAAAATGAAATAAACATTTTCTCTATTTTTGTTATAAAAAAGTAACTGTTCTTTATTTAAAAAAACTTAAAAATCCTCTTCTTGAGATATTATTTTTCCTTTAATTATGTTAAAATATTTTTCCTTTAATTAAATAATTGAATCTTTTTCGTTTTTGTTTGTATGTTGCCTGTAAAAATAAAATAGGAATTAAAATTCATATATTAGCATAAAATTACATAAAAATATACATACTGCAAGTATGTATAGAATTATATGTAAAATGACATACTTTGATCTCTCAATCCTAACCGGAGCTTGAGCAAGCCACTTGGAAATGCATTCAGCAATTTCTGCATCAGTGGCATGATTGTGTATTTCACGAACAGCTTCTATAATAGAAAAAGTTATTAAAAATATTACAACTATTAATATGCAGTTTTCTAATGAATTTCCATAATTTTGAGGTTATAGTGATATAAACCGTGAGATAGGCAAATAAAGTGATTCTCTATTACAATTAATAGATACAAGATTAACAGCACACAAGTGCTATAATTAGACATAATATTATAAAAAAGTACTTACCTTTTTCTTTTACGTAACTACTTTCTTTTAGAATGATGCTCGCGTCGTACAACCACCATGTTCTTTAGATAGTCGAAAGAGACAAACACCGCATGCACATATATATTACCGAGCTCAGATTCTGGTCATCACACGTCGTTGGTCGAATAGATTTGGACGAATCTCGTTAGGATAGGAAGACTCCAATGTTTTAATAAAATGAATTATTAATATTAATTAATTACAAATTTTGATTGCGCAATGTTTCCGAAATATTAATGTCGTGTTGCTACAAGTGTGCTGGTATTTTGCGGATATGTATCTCTGCAATGTCTTTGTACCGTTGCATTGCAATTTGCAACGTTGCAACGTTGCTGCAAGCTTCTGTGCTGTATGGGCTGTGTCCGCATTAAGCTTTTGTTTTGGCGGCAGAGACTGTAGAACAGAACCTGACAACAGATTGTCGACAGAATCTGTATAAAACATAACTGGACAACAGCGCCGCGCAGATCCTGCTCGGTTTCTGCCGTCAATCTGCTGAGTTATATTAGCAGGCTCTGCTCGGTTTCTGCCGACTATCTGCTGTCTAGTTATGTGAGCCGATATTGGTGTATTTCCGCTGACATACCGACAACATCGTTTGTTATATCAGTTCCTGTATGCGGTCTGCAGTCTTTCTGCCTTCAAAATTTGTAGCGGGTATTTGACGAAAATCTGTTCTAACAGACTTGGCTATCTGGGAATCTCTGGACGGACGCAGATTCAGATGAAACGCATTTTGTCGCAACGCATTTACTGCGACGCGACAATAAAAAAGCATCGATGAATCAAATAAATATTTCCAAATAAATATCATTATCAAATAATTAAATATTATCAACTGAATATCAAATAAATATTTTAGTCGCGTAAATCTCACAAACGTACCGAGCTGCAAGTCCGCCGTTCATCTTGTTTTCTTGGCTGCTACCTTCGGCACGCAGTTGGACAGGTTAATTCACAATCCCGACGATTGCAGCAACTTTACGCGGCACTCGCGCGCCACATTATTGCCTCGGTCAACAGTTTATACTTTCCGCCGCAATTTCCGCACTAACTTCATTCACGATTTCCTTTTTCGATAGTGAAATATACGTAAATACGCGCACCAGATGCACGCCCGTAACGGGAAGCGCGTTCGAAGCGAACGTATCTGATTACGCGCGCCGTTGCATCGACACCTCGATCGTTTCGAGAGTATCGATAGTCGGATGGTGGTGCTTAGATTACGCGCGAATTTCAAATTGTGCAAAAACGAATTATGTAAGATTATGAGTGAAAATTAGTATGTTAATCTTTTGAAGCGTTTAATTTAATGGATAAAAATTGAATATTAATTGTTTTGTATATTTGCAATTGTCTTTTACTAGCATATATGAGTATTAAATATTATATGATGTATAAAATAATTTAAAAAATTAATTATGGATTAAAAGAGTGAATTTTTGGCAAGATAAGTTTTTATTGTACTGATACACTTTGAGCCAAACTCAAGCCCAGTTCAAAGCTCTCACTACTCACGATTTAGCGAAATATGCAAAATATAGCAAAAGCACGAAATATTGTTACAAATATGCAAGTACGTCGACTTAAAAAAATTAGTAATACAATTATACAATATTTGTAGAACGATGTGTAAATCTGACTCACTCAATGCGTCTGCGCGAGTTGCGTTTCTGTACTTTCGTTTTTCGCCACGTTTTCTTATGTATGAATGTCCAGATCGTTCATAAAGTCGCACCAATTTATTCCGCTTCCACAATCCGGCTGTTCCTCGGACGCCCACCACAGTGCCGTCTGATGAACAATATGTTTTACAAATTTATCGTTAGTACAATTTTGTCATTAAGAATAATTAATTTAAAAAAAATATTCAGAGTATAGAATATTAATCAAGAGAGGATAATATGAAAAATATAATATATAAAATCAATGGAAAATAAAGTGTTAGAGAATACTCAACAGCAATCATAATACTCCGCTTATATTAAGTTAAGTGATTAGAAGAAAAGCGATCTACATGATCCGATTCACTTAAAAAATAAAATTAATTAATTCAATATAGGATTGCTTGATAAATGCTCGGAATACCTTTACGTTCACAGGCGTGGCCGGTGGCAGAGGGTCGATCGTCACGTTCAGGAATCGCAGCAGGTCGTTGTAATCGAGCTTACCATCCTCGGCTTTGCACAAGCTTACGTGTAAGAATCACAACGTAACGTTACATTACGACAGATAAATTGAGAATAAATTTGATCTTGCAGATCGCGAATTTCCATTCAGACTTACTGATCCAGCACAGAATTCAGCAACTCCACGTCGACGGGAATCCTGCATCCGCGCAAGATCGTATACAGGGATTCCCGAGGCAAGAATCCCGTTCTGTTCCTATCCCAATGATGCAGGTCCTCTTCCAAGCGATCGAGATCACACCATAGAAATCGATTTAGTTCCGTGTGCAGCAAACTCCTAGAAACACGTTTATCGTTAATAGCGTTCTCTCAATAATTTTTATAATTTATATTCTTCTTTTCTTATATATTATCCCACTTTTACGTTATTTTATTCTTATCTTATTTAATTATTTATTTTCGTAAAATCTCATTAAGATTTAAATAAAATTCAGATAAAATCTCATAAGAGATTTGCGCACCTCACGTACTCCCTCGAGCGAGATTCTTTCTTCTCGTGGGACGAATAGTATCGAGCAATCGTGATCATTTCGTGTTCCGTTATGTTATCACCCATGTACCGGCGTAGTGCCTCTCTAAAGAGATATAAATGGAATTGTAGAAAATAAAAACGAATTATTTGGGTGATAAATAAAAATATAGATTTAAATTACGTATGAAAATAAATTAAAAAAAATATATATAGTTTATTTTCGTGTACGTACTTGAGCTTCTCGTACGTTAATACTCGAAAATCATCTTTCGCATCTTTACATGGAGTATATGTTCCAATAAACTCGTCATATACCGGCTGTAAACTCTTTCGAAGCTTTTGCATTATCAGTTTCCTGTCCGCTTTGGGAAACTGCCATGAAAAATGATTATATTCTTCTTAAATATTTTCAAAAGAAATTTCCTTGCAAACGATTCTCTTATATCAATGATATAAAAATAAGTTAATTGATTTGTTATAATACAAGACTTAGATGCATGTTCCGCGCACCTTTTGGCAATGTAATTCCATGTAACGGAGAGAGTAAACGTCCGCGGATGTAATCTCAAAATGAAAGTCGCACAGGTTCACGCGTGCTCCTACGTAGAAATCCTGCGGCTTGTAGTACCCTGGCTTCTTGCTCGTGAAGACATCCTGACCAGGCAGCATTACTGGCATTCGTTTTTGAAATAAAGCTCTCTGAAAGCCTAATTCGTGTAATTAATATATTATTGATGATTAATGTAGTACTTAATATAATAAACAAATTGCAAATTTAGTGAATAAGATTGTCTTCTTTTTCTTCTTCTATATTATATTGCAATATATTTATATATAATATAGAATAAAGTTTTTGAAATTCAATATCAATATTTCTAATTTTGTGCGTTACAAATACCTGAATTTCGCTTCGCCAGCTCGAAGATGGATATCGTGTCGTCCATGAGGAACACTCGTATGATGAATTGCCTTTCTTCGTTGTTTGGTATCTTCGATATCATTCTCGCTCGGAATCGCAGAACGTGGCTGTCAAATCCTTGCCTAATAATTAATACCATCCATACAAATACCATAACAATAAATTTACTGAAATAAATCCTATCAAAGACATATTAAATAATGAAATAATAAAATATAATTAAATTAAATAAATAAAAGAAAACTATTTTCAAAGCACGTTACTCACCTGTCGTGGTACAAGAACTTGATGAAGTCCGTCTTCGGCGGTTTCGGCGTTACCGTGAAGCAGTTGCCGAGCGAATCCTCGTAAGACCCGAAGCCGTTATAGGGCGGCACGTATCTCTCCACCTTTTGGCACAGCTCATAATCCTTTTTCGGTCGTTCTACAGGCGTGAAATCATCCAGACCATACTTTCTCCTGAAGATTATCGGTGTAGGACAAAAGATCAGATCCCGGCAAGAATTTCATAAGGATAATTAATTGATCCACAAAGATGTGAAATCCTACGGTAGCTTTACCGGTAATACTCCTTCGTAAATGCGTCCATGTTCGTGATGACGACTCTCCTGCCAAAGACGTTGATCTCTGCTCCGATACCCAATTCGTTATCCTTGTAATGATCGCTGGGGATCTTTCCGATTTCCAAGGCGTCGATCATGTAGTAGCTTTGCGTTGCGCTCTCGCCTAAGACGTTTAGAACTGTTGAAGGGTCTGTCGCGCCAATAGGTTGTAACCCAGTGTAAAACTGTTAATGTATATAATAAACATAAATTTCATGTTAATAAAATTTGTGATATCATAATAAATATTTAATATTTATTGTAATATCATAAATATTATATTATAAAATCGTAAATAATATCACGAAGACGTTAATAATGATAAAAATAGATTATAAATAAATTATACAGCACATTTGACGATTTTACATTCAAATTCATGGCAAAATCGAAATACCGTACTTTTGGTATCCGCATCCTTTTCACGAACATAGGACCCGAGTCTCGGCCGGCATTCGGCGGCACGATCTCTTTGATCTCCATCGTGTCATCGGAGAGATAATAATGCAGCTCCAGATCGTGAACGATGCCAAGAAGGTTCTCGGTATCGTCCCAATATCCGTAAAATCGCAGCACCTGTCTATCGTACTTCAAGAAGTTGCCGAGCGTGTCCACTGTGCGGCTGGGCTTCCTCGGGAACGTCTCCTGCATAAAAATTCAAAGGATAATTTTAATCAAATTAAAATTAGCATACAAACTGTCAACTAATTTTTGTACTATAAATTTTAATACTTAAATCAATTTTATAAATGAAAATGAAATAAGATAATACGTAAAAGTTATCGTTAATCTTCACGCACACTTTAACTTTGACTTTCGTTTTTGTGCACTTACATCTTTCTCCTTCCGAGCTTTGGAATATGGATCCTTCGGTAGATCGATAGGATCAGGCACCGGTATTCCCATACGAGTAAGGAAGTGCCGCGTAAATTTGTCGCAATCTACGATTTTGTACACTCGCCCGTATATCTCGGGCTCCTTGCCGATGTTCAAGTCGAGTATGTCGTAATATCTGTACTTCACCGGGTCGGGTATCGGTATCCTTTGTCGTTTGACCAGCACACCTTCGTACGAGACAAAAAATAGATCATTACACATAATTACGTTGGCATATTATAGATCTGAACAGTTCTAAATCTCTACTTTGAGATTTTTATTAATTGGTATTAAATAATATAAAATGTAAAATTATAGATATAAATATAAAAAATGAGGATTAAGAGAATGTAGAAAATGAATGAGATATCATCCTGCTGCTGATAAGAAGGCGAAAGAAAAATTACGGAGAGAAGATGCACCGTTGAACCTTGCTCAAGACCGCTGTTGTCCACAGACGGTTCTACGACTTTCATCGTTCCATCCTCCAAGAAAAAGCTGATGTTTACCACGCGGATGTAAAAGGCCGTTTTCCATCTCTCTTGCACTGTCTCTTGGAAGAACGCTTTGAACATGAGTCTCTGAAAATCGCAGTCGCGACGAAATAAATAAAATAAATAAAATATTAATTATAGAGTCAATTCGCGATTCTCAAACGAAGAGAAAAAAATGTCAACGAATACATTTATTCTACAATGCGTAAATATTTAATTATGTAATATTGCTTTACATTATAATTACGCAATTGCCATCTAATTCGATGATTTAATTATACAACAATTTTATTTTATAATAAAATTATTCAAATCATCGCGATTTAAATGATTTTATTCGTTTAGTCAGAGACGTCACGCACACGAAAGGAATTAATTACTGCGACCTCATACTTGACCATCATACGCGAGCCACGACGGGATTTCCGGCGCCTCTCCCCGGGGGTAAATGGACGAGTAACGGCTGTAGGCGTTCGTATCCGCTTTCTCGGACAAGTAATAAACTCCATCATGTATCTTGTCGAAATGCTGACTTTTATGAAATCTGGTTCTACCGAGCTGCAAGATACACACATTTCCACGATAAAAATCTTCTTACTTTTAATATCTCAATTTTAATATTTTAATATCTCAAGATATATCCACAATTGATTTTTACATATTAATTAATTGATAAAACCTGTTTATTACATAATAATATTGATAACATCACCTTTTGCTAATCATGTCACAGATGAAAAAATACTTACGTTCTTGTCGAAGCTGAAACCTGGGAGATTCGGTAATATCGGCGTCCGCTGCATCCTCATAAAAATTCTATTAAAGCGCAGTCCAATAATTGCGCCAAATTTATTACTAATCACGCCGATTAGTAATATTTTACAGTGTATGATTTGTATAAAAGCTCCTTCGTTGGCGACAGGAGTGCCACTGACAAGGAAGACCACATTCACGTTACATCATCCAGTTTCCTTGGTGATCGTTGGATCTATATGGATTATGGTGTGGAAAGAAGATTGGCGCCACAGAGAATGAATGCACGTGACGTTTTACTTGATCTTTGACAAATTGATTTCATGCCATCTTATAATATATAGTTAACTACAAATCGGGATAGATTTTTATGTCTTGATGGATAGATGTATGCAAGGACTTAATTGCTGATTACATGAAATTTAAGAAGTTTTGCAAATAACAAATGGTGACAATGCGTAGAATATTTATTGTTCTCAACAATTCGTGACGCTGCTGGCAGCGTCGTGCGTCACAGAATATTATATTATAGATATATATATTTATGTATACATATAATATAGCAAAAATCTCTTATATAAACGTTAACACGTGTGTATACATATTAATCTGCTCTCACTGTTTTATGCCGTATGTTAAAACTATATGTATATAAACTATGTATGGCGCGAGATGTAGATCCTCAGCGAGATCTCTCGTAGAATATAAAACGCGCAAGCATCAATTGATCGTGCAACGATCACCCGCTTTGATCACGCGATCGTACAATAAATGCATCGTTCGATTCTGTTAGTAACGAAATATTAAAACGTAGTAGAGGAAAAAATATGGAGAGTATCGCAAATGTCGAGTTGATTCATATATAAATCCTCTCAGCAACAATGTAATTTTTCTGAGAATTCCAAGATACGTTAATAATTACGTTTAATGACTTTTATATTTAGCTGATATTGAAGAATTTCAAGAAAACTAGACTAATAAATTAAAATTTATTACGAAGCACTCTTTATATAGGAATGAATTTTAAAAGTCATTAAAAAAGAATTATATATGGAAAAACATATTTTTGAAGAAAACGGGACTTCTTTACGAATCCACTCAACAATAATTTACATGACCGACATTTATAAGCGTAGAAGTCAGTCATGAACATAACGTATATATTTTGATCACTTTGTAATAGTATCTCAGATCTACAGATTGGCATAGAGATCGGAAAAATTTTAGCTCGCTGCTCGTTTACATACAACAATAATCGTAACTGCAAAATCGCGATAGATTATCTTGCAAATCAGATTTGAGGTCACTGATTGATCACTTTCATAATCGAGATTCATTAAATATAACTTAATTACTCACTAAAGCAAATGGAGTTTTATTAAATCTTCAGCATTCAGTTACTGCTCCTGGCGCGTTTCAGGCGATAGTTTCGACACTTTTGACTTCCGACCCTCTCGTGGAATAAAGTCTTTAATCATTGAAGCGCTTTGCAGCTTATTGAGTTTACCGCGCTGAATTAGTAAAGCCAATCCGTCTCTACTCTGGTCATGGTGACATTAGATCATTTCGTGCCACTGGACGGCGTAAGTACAAACATCTTAAATAGGATCTTTCTTGATTTCCCGCGAGACGTCTTGCGTCTCGAGTAGCACCACGTTTTACCTTAACACACGTACAAACATCGTTAATTGAACATTACAACGTTACGAGCGACGAAATATTGAGGTAACAGCAACATCCGAGACTTTCATCGTTTGTAGAAAGCGTTCAGTTTAGGAAATCTGAACGGCCGCTTCGCCGAGCAGATGCACAAACGCTCGAATCCCCATCGCTTGCCCCTCCTCTTCTTCTAGTCTTTGATCTCCGGCTGTAGGTCGTACCAGCTGGTGATCGCCTTGGACACGTCGATCTCGCTCAGCTTCACGTGAACCTGCCCCATCACGTTGCCCCCGGTCGACAGCCAGCCCTTCTGCGTGCACACCGACACTTCTAACACGCGCGTGGCCAGATCTCCCTGCGAGATCACGTACTCGAATTGCTCGTCGAATATCGGATTGCAGTTGTCCTTCATCACGGCGGTCTTGCGCTTCGTTTCTTTGTGTCGGTCCGGCAGCAGGTACAGCTTCACGTACGGATCGGGTATGTTGTGCGGATCGTTCTGAGGCAGTGGCAGGTTGCTGCAACGTAACGCGCAAATATTAATAATGATTACATTAAATTTGTATAATTCTAACGGTTACGCGATAAATCTGTCGGACTGTCGGAATTTACGGCAGATACGAGCCGTCGAGTCACTTACGCGATTTTGTGCACGACCACGACGAACTTCTGCCTCTGCACACTGTAGCGCAAAGTCAGCTGTATTCTGCCTAATTTCGCTTCGCCCAGAGAAGACGTCACGCTCGGGTTCCTGTGGACCAGCCGGGAGCTTTCGTTCAAGGAGGACGGCGCGCTGTTGCTGATGATCACTTCGGCCGTTGCTGCTTCTGATTCCTCCGCCACACCCACCATTCCAGTGCTCTGCTGTTGACTGTTGACCGATTCTTTCGAAGGTTGCTTCTTGAGAGGACTGGGAGGTACTGCAAGAGAAAGTACTGTAGTAAGTAGCTTACTGCAATCCGTCTCACGTCTTTTTAATTTATTAATTGTATTAAATTATAATTAATAAAAATTTTATTTTTCATTTATTAAATAATTATTAACGAGCGAGATAAGCTGTTTTCATAGAAGATATTACAAGTACTATTTATGTTAAAATTAATAACGTGAAAAGGCTTTCAAGGACTTCATTCATGATAATATCAACATAGTCGGACTCACCACTAGAAGATAACGTGTTACTGATATTCGACTCTTGGCGTTCGATTCGTTTATTCAACTCATTGATGTCATGATCGTCCTCGTCCTCCTCGGAGGTGGGCTCAGGTTGCTCGTACTTCAAAATCTACGAAAGCGAACGGACAATCAATGCTGTGTTCATTCAATTGATACATTCAGCTGTAATATCGCAGATATTAAATTGTGCACATTCAATTTTCCATTACTCACATTTAACGACATCGATAAGACGAGCTTGCTGTCCGCCCCAGCCTTTTGCAGGTCGAACGGTTGTTGGCTCACCTCGAGATTATTCTTCTCCAGCAGCAGAGAGAGATTGTAATTCATTTCTCCGACTGCCACAGCGGTTCTCTCATCAGTAATCTAGAAATATTAATGATTTAATTAATCTATTGAGGAACGGCGAGTCTCTTGCACGTTTTGTGCTACTTAAAATGATGCTCAGGCAACCTTTATGTGCAAGACGCCGGTCTCGGGGTTGCTGACTAGGAAGGTGAATCCCTCTTCCCACACGGGATCGCAGGAACGTGGTACAATGGCCGTTTTCTGTTTCTTCCCGCCGATCCTCGCTTCGAGACAAACATCGGGCTGTTTAGTTCCTCGAATGCACTATAAAGGTGTTATATATGGTTACCATTCGGTTAAAAATAAATAGTCCTCGCATTTCTTTCTCGCAAATATTTCACCTACTCTTGACATACATACCGGTAGATTTTTCGCGGAGTCGACATAGAGCACGAGGAGAGCCGTGCTCATCGTCGTAACTCGGAGTTCCTGAGTCTCTACCAAAGCCTGGACAAGAGTTATTAATTAAAAGCTGTCCAGCTTAGTCATGTATGGGTGACGATTTTACTAGCTTAAGTAGGAATGACCATCAACTATTCGTAGAGATATTATTTAGGAATGTGATTTAGTTTTGAGGGTTTTGCAACAGATGGCTGTAGTGTCAGTTTGTTCCAATAGCTGTTTCCGATAACTGTTGTTTCTTACAGTCTTGACATTATCCATAACATTTAGTAGCATTATAGCAATAGATGCAATAACAGTCGTGTTTATATCATCGTAAAAATGCAACTTCCGAAACAGCATTTTCGACATGCGTTGCTTTTGTTTTTTAATCAAAAGAAAACTGCGGCTCACGGTTATAGAATTCTTGTGGAAACTTATGGTGATTCTGCCCCATCAATTAAGACGTGTGAATACTGGTTTAGACGCTTTAAAAGTCGTGATACTGATGTGAAGGACAAAGAACGCTCGGGACAACCAAGAAAGCTTGAAAATGCAGATTTCCAAGCATTATTGGACGAAAATCCAACACAATCCACTTCAGAACTTGCCAGAGCATTAAATGTTGATCATACAACAGTTACCAAATATTTACATGAAATGGGAAAAATTCAGAAAGAAGGGAAATGGGTTCGACATCAATTATCGGAAAGTGCCATTGCGAACCGGTTGAACATTTGCATTTCGTTGATCGCCAGGCAAAAAAAGAAGAGTCTTTTGTCTCGGATTGTTACCAGGGATGAAAAGTGGATCTATTTTGATAATCCGAACCGCAGAAAATCATGGGTGGATCCAGGCGAACTATCAACATCCCACTCCGAGACGCAATATTGACGGTTCAAAAGTAATGCTCTGTATTTGGTGGGATAGTGTACTATGAGCTGTTAAATCCGCATGAGACTGTCACGGCTGATCGTTATCGACACCAATTGTACAAGTTGAAGCAAGCATTGGACGAAAAACGACCACCAATTGCGAGTAAAGGACGGAAAGTGATTCTTCTTCGTGACAACGCTCGACCTGACGTTGCGTTATCAGTGAAAGAAACACTATTAGAGCTTGAATGGCAAGTCTTACCGCACCCCGCGTATTCTCCATGCGATTATTATTTGTTCCGGTCGATGCAACACGCTTTAGAGGATACACATTTTCATAATTTGGAAGAAGTGCGAAAATTCGTCGACGAATGGATGAACTGAAAAGAAGAGTGATTTTATCGTGGTGGAATCCATCTGTTGCCAGAAAGATGGGAAAAAGTTATAAAAAACGAAGGAAAATATTTTGATTAAGGTATTCATTCATTATCATATTTAAATACATGCGTTTTTGAGCAAAAAAAACCCTCAAAACTAAATCACACCCCTAATAAATGAAAATAAAGTAAAATATCATTTGTACATATTAACGTTATAAATTAAGAAATGGTATTGACGTTATCATGTTCACGCTCGAAATTATCTGTCAAAGTGTTAATAGAGCACTAAAAAAATATAGGAGGATCGTTTGAGGACTTATCAAACCCTATGATGGAGGCATTAATATCAATTTTTCTCTACTCACGGCTCTCAAATCAGCGGGACTTTTCGAAAACTGCAGCCACGTTAATCGCAGATGAACCATACCGTGCTTCGCCTGTTCCAAAGAGACCCACTGCAAAATAACGTTAATTAACGATAACATCAACCGCATCCCTGATGTAATCCTCGTACTCACCGTATCGATGATGCCCTTTTTCTTCACCCGATTCACCTCGATGGTAGCTCTGTCACGATTTGAAACAGAGAAGTGAATCTTTAGAAACTTATAAACTGCACATGACAATTTTCAAGAAGCTTCTAAGGACAAGATGGAATAATCTGTTTGGCGATTTTTCAGTTTATGCGTCTGGCGATGGCGATGCCAGGCGGCGTAGTTATTGGATTTTATGTATAATACAAAATGCGATACTCGTGATGTGAAGCTTGTTTATTACGAAGCTTCCATGCAGCGTTAATGCAGCCATATCACTCCCGATGTACTTTCAATTCTGACTCTCCAAACAACGAGATACAAAAAGAAAAAGCAAAACATTGTAGAGTTACATCATCATAGTTACTAAACATGCAACATTCCAGTTACTTCATTCGCACGTACAAATGAAAAATAGGTATTATCAGAAAGTTTCATTAACACGGAACGAGAGAGAGTAATGTGGTGACATGAATTCTCTTCAGAATTGTTCACGATGCGACTCGAAGAGTCCACAATGCTTTCCATTATCTTTCCGCGTGTACCTTGAACAAACTGTAATAAACTGCATGCATCGCAGACGTGTGATCGATGCTGGGAGACATTTCAAGCACTTCAAACGTGCTGCGGTATCTGAATGACTCACGGAACGGGGAGAATGCGGTCTTTCAAGCGAAATCTACGTATTACCGACGGACAGAAAGGTTCGTTCGCGCTGCTAATTCGCATTCCGCACGAGCCCATCGTAAAATGCATATTATCGATCTGGTCTGGGTCCGGTGTGTTTGCTACATTCAGCAATACCTGCCAAGTGGATCGTCTTGACCGGCGTTGTCTTTGTCAAAGAGCTGGGCAACCACCGTGTTGCAGACTCCCTCTTCCACTATATCCACTATAAACTGTCACCACATAGTCTATTTTAGTCGCCTTTCTCGTTAAATGCAGTCACCTAATCACTCTGATTAATTAATCAATAAGAAACGGAATCGAGCCGTTAAACGCAAGATACTTTCTGTTAGGAAAAAATGAAAAAAGAAAGCACATAATATTAATGTGATTATATCATAATATTAATGTGAAATTTACACAAATTTTTAATGTACGTACTCAAAAATCGTTTAACTACAAATATGCCAAATACAAAAAATGCAAAAGACGTAAAAAAAGTTAAAAAATATTTTCAAATCGAACATACGCGTACGTTATTTGAGGGCAAAAAATTAATATAAAATAAAGAACACTCGTGCAGCACACACACGCGCGCGCGCGCATTTAACAAGTTATATCTACGTCAATAAAATTAAATTGAAATAGATCAAGTGTACAATTCGTTATTATTTAAACAGATTACACACACACACACACACACACACACACACACTCACATACTGAATAGAGATATCACAGAACAAACGTGATTAGTAACGTGCCCAAGCAGGAAAATCAAAATTCATAGCCTTTTGTTAAACAGTGCACAGCAAACATCGTCGCATTGAAAGATCATTTTACTACCTGCCAAGAAAATCATCGTACTGTACTCCCGGAACATTCCCCAAAGGATCCCAATCCCAAAGGGATACCACTGCTTCTTGCATATTGCATGAACTGATCATAGCCTGTGTACCAATATATCGTATAATGTTGTGTAGCAAATGTCAAAGTGATTTCTTAGCAGCGATCGTACCCAGTAAGCAAAATGTGTGCAATCTGCCAGCAGATTGGCAACAG
Organism: Ooceraea biroi; assembly: GCF_003672135.1. Taxonomy (NCBI): domain Eukaryota; kingdom Metazoa; phylum Arthropoda; class Insecta; order Hymenoptera; family Formicidae; genus Ooceraea; species Ooceraea biroi. The sequence continues at coordinate 15,452,397 of NC_039506.1, read as the reverse complement.
ATTACTGCAGAAGTCGATAGCAAACTGGCATCCGTTATGTCCGCATTAGGATAGTGATCTGCCAGCAGAGCCTGCTAACAGACTCTGACAGCAGATTGGCGGCAGAAACCGAGCAGGATCTGTTAACATTTGACGGCAGATTGACGGCAGAAACCGAACAGAATCTGCAGCTTTTGGCCATTCATATTTACGATATATTAAAGCATGCGTTTACTTTTAACACACTATAAATTGGCATTTTATATTACCATGTGTTAAAAGAACGCATTTGTTTGTTTGTTAAATTAAAGTACATTTGGCTTGATGTGTCTTTCTGACAGTTGGTTGCATAATCTCTCTCTTATTGTTAATTTATTCTAATCCGAAGTCCGAATTTTGCTTTCGAACTTCAGATTGCTCGTGGCGTGCGTGAACTACATGGACGTCGTCCATGGGAGCCTCTGTGCCGCAAGTGCAAAATTTTCAGAAAAATTAATATTATCATGCCAAGGCGCGTATATTAACTTATATAACTGTTAGGCTAAATCTTAACATCGAGTAAGAACTTGACGTGTGCACCGCATAGCGGTGCGGAGCGAAAACACATATTCCTAGCCGTGTAAATTTGAATACTGTCAAAAGCTGCGGATCCTGTTCGGTTTCTGCTGCCAATCTGCTGTTAGATTCCGCGCGCGCAGATCTTGCTCGGTTTCTGCTGCCAATCTGCCGTTAGATTCCGCGTGCGCAAATCTTGCTCTGTTTCTGTCGACAATCCGACTTCAAGCCATGTTTGCAGATTCCGCTCGGTTTCTGCCGCCAATCTGTTCTTAGATTTTGTGAGCAAGCTCCGTTACATTTCTGGCACCAATTTGTCGAATTAATCGTTAATAACAACTTCTGTATCAAATTTGTTGTCTTTTGGCTGGCAATAGTTGATAGCAGATAGTTAGCATCATCTGCTTTCGGCAGACTTGGCTATTTGGGTAGACTCTATTGCATTTATCATTTCCTCCCTTGCTTGTATATATATATCAATCAATGTTTTGCTTATAAATCCCATAGAAATAATTATATTACAAAGTCAATTATTGATATAGAATTCAGTCCGACTTTAATTCTTCGAACAATAATTGCAATATGCCATTAAATCGATACTCGATGATCGAGTTACTTCTGAAACGCTTTTATCTTACGTGTCCGGTACGAAGCATTAGCAAGTAAAATTAAGAAAATGAAGTGAGAGACCAACATGCACCCACACATCATTCAGTATACTCAAGCCGATATACCGATAAACACACACACCAGCATGATGGCAACATGCGATAAAAGCTCCTTTGTACATCGACGGAATAAATCGGATGAATTTGGCGAAATGCGGATTATTCCAAGTGAATTAGATATATTTACATCATATAAGAAAAACGTTGTATAAAGTTCAGTAACAAGTATTGATAAGAAGGATAATTTTACAATCTGCTTTGTATTTTCCTTTTCGGAATTTACTTTCGAGATCTGAGTCAAGTTCGCGTTCAAAGTAATCATTGTGAATACAAGTAAAATCTGAAATATCTTGAACAATAAAAGTATGTAATATTTGTGTATATATATGTAACTGTACCTTCCAAGACTTTCATCGCCTTTAGTGTCGTCATAGTCCCATAGCTGCACGGTGAGCTGTTGCGCGATGGCCGAGGTCACGTCACACTAGTCCCACATAATACGTTGCACATCACATACACACATACATACCAACGTATGGAATTAAATTCTATTAACATAGACTATATAAAATAGTATGCCCTATATCTGCGGTCAAGGCAACAAACACTAACTACTAATATAAAGGGTAACAAGAAATGTAGACGTGATAAATAACTCAAGGTCGCAGAAATTTCACATTCTCGTGGGAAGTCTGTGTGAAAGCTAAATGAGAACTGTGTGCGTGTGTGAACCGTGATGAGAAAGCGGAAGTTTGGCCGTTGGAATGTTAAAATAGCGACGTATGGGAAGTTCAGCGCACGGGGCGTGCCTTCTTCGCGAAAAAATTAAATTTAAAAAATTATTAATTAACAAGAATGGCAGAAAAGTAGTATTCGATATCGATGTCCATGTGTCGAGAGATCAAGTGTGTGTACAGCGAGTATCCTTGCGAAGGTTCGCTCAGCGTAGACCGCTTAGGTGTTGCTCTTACCATGAAGTAGAAGGTCCTGCTTTGTATATTCGTTTTCGAGAAGTACACATCGTTAAATTGCGGTGAGGCGCATGCATCGAACGTAGTTAATAATCGCGTCTAACTCGGGTGGGAAACACGCACACCGGGTCGCGCACGTACCTCACACCAGAAGTCCCACTTCGGGTTAACGCTGTTGTCGATTGTCTCCGTTCGGAATTGCTGGGCACCGACGCTTATGATGGCGTACGGGTCGGACTTGCCCTTACCCAGCATCCCGATGTCTTTCTTCATCAGGTGCTTCGCCTCCACGACGTGGATCCTCAGGACGCCCTGGAGAAAAAAAGAAATAAGTAAAAGCATTACCAACTAAAGATTTATTCTATTTATATGGGCAGCTGCGTATGTATTGATACTGCTGTGGCACTCACTTCGGGTTCGGGTTTCTTCAGAGTCTCCGCTGGTACCTCCTCACTTAGCGGCACGGTTATCTTATTCGGCAACACTACGATGGCCGCTACCTGCTCGATGATCGTCCTCCTCAAGATCTCGCTGAAAGAAAAATCTCGCTTGTATCTTATTCGGTTTGATCGTAGCGTTGTCATGTCAGTCTCGGCGTGAAAGTGGCGAGTGACTTTATTGGGAAATTGTACCTGAACCCAGGTAGGTCCAACACATCAGCCACTCCGACGAGGTTGAAGTTGATACTGGGGTTGTTCAAGTAGAATATCTGTACACCGCCGATCAACGGCATGACGGACAGCATCGGCTTCATGACTACGCGTACCAGACCGCGTATCTGAAAGTTTTCGATTTTTTATTGAAAAATCGTGGAGGATGCCGTTGCATAATCGAGTTTGAAGCAAACTTCACGCTTACTTGAAAGTCCTTAATGCCGCCTTTGATGTTTCCGAGAAAAAACGTGATATCGCAGTCACCGGCGTACCTATAAATACGATTATTGAAATATTATACACACGGCGCCTCTTTAAATGTCAATGTAACCATTTTGCAAGACAACGGAATGCGTACATAACGTCTGCGTCTAAAATGATCTCGTTTCTCGATGTATTCTTGTCGTAGACTTTGATCCCATAGATCTTCGGCGGCTGCAAGGGATCGTTTCATGCAAATTAAATTTAAGAAATCCAAATGTATAAAATGTGTGAAACGCGGGCATGTACATTACACAAAACTCTATATAAGATCTAACTCTATACAAAATTGAATGAAACTCACGATGCGACCCAGGACTAGACGATCGAATTGAAAGCCCTTGATTTTATACTCGGTTAATGTCTGAACAATTGATGGCTCTATACTCTGCTTACATAATTGACGAACGAACTCGTTCATGCTCGGCCAAACTTTGTACAAGATCTGCGAATGAGTATTTATGATTAACATTTATAGTCGACTCGCGGACTTGGAAAGCATATTTAAGTACTTCAATATCTATCTATCGTGCAAGACAGACGATTGCCAATTAATATAATCAACAAGACCGTGGCACGCACTTTGTTCAGCCATTCAGCTCTATCAAAGTCAGGGAAGTACACCCACGACGGCAACTCGTCTATCCGGCTGACGATCAATTCCTTTTCGTTCGCCAGCACGGAAGCTTGCGCCATGCTCGTTCTCAGCTCGTTATCCTTTTTCCGTTCCGTCTTCCACACGGAAACCGCGATTGGCGCGATCAGCCAGGCTATGCTGAAGTTGAAGTATCCCCATCCCCAGATGATACCGGCCGCGGCTAGCTTCAGCAGGAACGACGTGGTCAGCGAGCCGGCGTTCATGTATGGCCAAGTTGGCCTCGAAGCCTTGTTAGCAGCGTTGGTCTCCGACTCTCCTTCCATATTTTGATTCTTATTAAGATCTAATAGCTACTGGTCAGATCTTGTTTCTCTTCCTCTGTAAATAGCAGACGGACGAGTTTTAAATTATCAAGTAGCTTTTCCATGCGCACATATATGCTATAGTTATTAAGTATATTTATTTATTGAGACGTTCGGATTTCGTTATGTAGACCCAATTTCCCAAGTAGCACGCAAGGAAGAAGGAATCATGTTTGTCTGATTGCTCGTTTCACAAATGGTTCACACCAGGTTTATCATCGGGATTGGTTCTCGATGAATTATTTAAAAATGAGCTCCTTCGTTCAGTAAATAGATACATAATAGATGTGCCTTAATGTGTGCCTTAATGAGAGGCAGCTATATATTCTACTTTTGATGATTATATAGTTAATAAGAACGTGATATATGCTGAATCAATTACATGCCATATACATCCATTTATTCTAATAAACTGTGAAGCCTATCTGCGTATCACCGAGCTCAAACCAATTTTACTTTGAAATTGCTTCGCTGCAGCTGTAAGAGTATCCGTCCGCGTGTTAAGTCAAACGACGTAATTTACGGCGGTCTTCAAGGTCGGAAAGAGGATGTCAAACTTTTCTGGCGCTACAGACCGTGATCTAACGGCAACCTTGCCAAAAGAGAGAGACGTGACGCATGAAAATGTAATCTTAAATTATATATACCGTAATGAAAACAACGCAACGTCCATTTACGACTGTTCGTTGTAAAAATCGTGATGAAAAATGAAGACTTACAAAAATAATAATAATATTTTAAATAATTGTAGAGAATGTAGAAATTCATTATTCCAAATCAATAAAATTGATTTTTGTTTGCTTATTGTTATATGTATAATTATCATTGCGATATAATATTATATATTATTATTATTATTATTATTATTATATACTGCATGTAATATTATTTTAAAATGTCGTCTTTCTATGGCATAATTAGCAACAACTAAAAAGTTTGTATGCGATGATTTATCATTATTATTATATCGCATACGATTATTACTAATTGCGCCTCGAAAAAGCAATGTTTTTAAATAATAATATTACACGGCGATATAATATTATAAAAATTTGAGCTTCTCTCTGTAAGTTTTTTTATTACGTTTTCCCGTCGTGCTATAGACAAATGAAAAATGTTTCAAGTGGCTTGTGTAGCACACACGCACCACTGCGTAAGACCAACTTGACTTGACGTTTGATTAATAGCGTTTTCTATTGGAAAAACTAGTTATAACACTGCGCACTGAGTGTATTTTTAGTGTTCAACTCTAAAAATTACTTCACATATTTTCAGTGTTTAATGTTTCTTTGACAAAAGTAATGCAAAACATTGCACTGAGTGCACATTTAGTGTTTCGCTTTGAAAATCAGTTCATATATATTTCAGTGTTTAATATTAATAATATAATATTAATAGTAGAGGAGAATCCCTTATTATGAGATATGCTCCTAATATGAGATAATGGAGTTTCTGCTAAACTAGTGAGCACCATCTGTTAATTCCACCATGAACTTATTACTCTTGGTGTAAAATGTATTTAGTGAAAAATTCATTGTTCGTTATTGCGTTTAGCCTTTGCAAGAAAAGATTTGTGAAATTGTGAACATGTCAAAGGAACTTGAGGTAAGTCTTTAAACCTTGTTTATTACATAATAAAGAAATGGTTGGCAATAAATTCAGTATGCAATGATAGAGTAGAATCGTAGTAACAGGAAAATACGCGATTTGTTGAATTGCTTAATTGTAGAGGTTAGATTTCATGATCGCGAAACCGCTAGGCATGTGGCTCGTATAATGAGATATTCAGGGTACTCTTAATATGAAATAATTATTGCTCGAATATGAAGATTATGTAGTGTAATAAAAAGGAAGAAAATACTACTTAAGGTTAAAGAAAAGTTAATACGAATTTATATTACGAATTTTTGTGTATTTAATTTTTATAGAATCTGACTATGGAGGTTAGAGAAACGAGGAAGCGTCGACAGTGGAATCGTGAAGATTTGGCGAAGGCTGTGGCAGCAGTATTTTTATGAAAATATCCAATAAAGTTTTTTACTTGCAATACTGATGTATTTTGCACTTTTAACACCGATTTCTCGAGGTATCTTATATTAGGAGCACACTTTCGCGATCCTGCGTAAAGCTCTTTTTTCAAATTTTTTTAATTTTCAGAAAAAGTAATATTTAAATTAGATTTTTCATTTGACCAACCTAAAGCTTATTAAATTCTCTTCAAGATAACGTATTACATTTTTAAATTCTGCCTATAGATTTCCTTACATTCGGCAAAATCGATATGGTATCTCATAATCGGGGACTTTCCTCTAATATTCTACCGATAAAAGTGGTGCAAAAAATTGCACTGATGAGTGCGCACCAGTATCACACTGGTTCTCCAATAGAAAACACAATTTTTTATCTTTACGAACGCGACGGGCGTAAACAATCGTGACGAACGATAAAAACGCGCGTGCATGGAAACTGATATGCACGAGAGTTTATAACATTAATTAGTACGTGAGAAACAAATTCGTTTCTACTGTCATTTCTACGTGACAGTCGAGTCACTCCTCACGTTTCCCATCGCGCAGTATTGCGCTGCGAGTGATTCATCGGAATAAAACAACTCGTTTATGGCAACTGAGGATTTACACCTGTCGAGCGCAAAACGACGATTTGCGATGAGCGAGTTGCGGAAAATCGATTCCCCAAACACGGGAAAATGCAACCTTGCCGCGAACTGCTCCCGGGTCTGCGTTCTGCTCGCAGTCCCTCGCAAAACGGACGTTCCTAAGCCCGAGACCTAAATTTAGCCCGTGATTACACGCGCTCGATTGCGGCATATTTAGATATTCGGAATGGCCTGTGAATCCGAGAGAGAAATAGAAGAATTGGAACGCGGCAGAGACGCGAAACATTGCAATCACTGTCGAGTGAATCGAATTCCACGAATTCTAAAAAGAGAAACAATTTTCGGTTGATCGAAAAGTCCGCGCGGTTTTTTAGCAAAATGTAAATTTATGCAAAATTTTCTGTTAAATCTTAACACGAAGTTTTGCGTTACCGCAAAGCCCGTGCTTATTTTTAAGAATTAATACGAAGTTTTGCGTTTGCTAACGAAATTCGCACGGACTTTTCGGACAACCGAATATTGCTATCGCTTCTTAGATATTGTATGTCTGTTCTTGTGAATTTATTAGAGCACAAAATGTGGAAAAAGCAATTTTTGTCGAAAATATTTATGATAACGCTACTTGTTTAGTTGTTGCTACTTATTATTTAGAATCGTTGTCGCTTTGATCGAGATGGAGCTTCGCGCTTTTAAGGCAACGGTTTTGCGCTTGCAGCGTAATAAATTTACATATGCACACGTATATCTAACCGCACTCGTTATCGCGATTGGAAACGCCACGTCCTTACCATATTAAATATATAGACGAGTGTGAATCGCACAGGAACACAAATGGAACACAGAGAAAAACAAGTGCAGACAAGCACGAGCACATAATCGAATTGCCTCTTGAAGGACGAGATTAATTTGCTTTGAAGTCACGATTGCACGCACGCATTTCAACGCAATTTTGCCACGCAAATTTCACGACACCCGCCAAACGCGAATCGCGCATTCGTTCGCGCCTCGCCAAGTCGCCGCAATTAATCCTACGAACCTTTCTTTCAGCGCACCACCACCTCGCCAATACCTTGACGGTCGTTCGATGCGAAGAACGGAATCGAGTACACGTCAACAGCTATCGACTCGTAGTTCGTGCCGAGGAAAAAGGAAAAACCCCCGCTTCGAGAAATTCGAACGACCGCGGGGAAGGAGGGTTAACGCGTCCGAGGGGTTGCGTGTCAATCAACGAAGTAAGAAACGTGCGGCTCGTTTTGCGGCAATTGCGCTAATAACTCGCTCGCGCCTGGAATCGGGCGATATTAACGCGTGCATCGACTTTTTTTTAGCGATGATGACAACGCCGACGAACGACACGCGCCACCACATGAGCCGACACTCACACGCACACGGGCGCCGTATTACTGACACAGCGGCATAACAAACTGCCGCGCCAGCGCCGCCGCGGCGATGGGCGAAGCCAATCGACGAGCGCCGGAGCGACCCGACCGAAGCGAACCGCGGGCACGGCGAGTGACGTCGCAGATCAGCTGATCGCGCCAAGTTGCCTCCGAGTGACTGTCAGCGCTCGTTACTGTGTCATCGTTCGTCTCGTGCGACTTATCTCGATTTTCCTCGCGCTCGGCGTGATTTCTATCCCGGTCTCCGCCGCAGAATCCTCGTTCAGTTTCCCGCGAGGCGCCCGTTCCGCTGTTTTCCCATAGCTCGAGCGACGGAAGAGTCTCGTCATGGGTCTGGTGTGCTCGACGGCGCAGGTAAGCGGAGATAACCACACCGCTCGTCCGACTCGTCCTTGTCTCTTATCGACGCGACTTTTCCTCGTCTCTCGCCGGAAACAGCCGTGCCTTTTCCCTTTCGGACCACGCACTCGCGTTGCGCTGCTCGCGTAGCGTGATGCGCGTTTGGTTGCACCATGTGTCGCGTTCCACATCGATTCCCGAGATGGTCGCTAATTGCGTTCTCTCGCGCTTACTGCGCGTCACCCACGGACAAGGAAGCCTCATGCTTCATCCTTGTTCCGAGACGAAGTCTCGGCGATTTCAACATTATTTTGTCGCATGTCGCGAGGAAGTCTATCGGATGCACGATAGTCTAATTATAGCGTTGCGTTCATTGTTTGATTACACATGTGTCTGGTATTGATTGATGCGATATATATAGCAAAGCCTGGCGCGTAAGCGCCATTTTTTAAGCTCTCATGCGATGAGAATGATATCTATATATAACACTAGTCAATGTTACTATGAGAATAAATATATACGCAACCATTAGTGAATCATTGCATACCATTGCATACCATCGGTTTGTCCACTTATAAATTCGTGTCATACGTATTGTACTTTTTCATTACGCAGCTCGCGTGCCTGTGTGGAAGCACAGCCTGCAGCTTCTGCTGCTCGCAATGTCCCTCGTGCAGGAACAGCACGAGCACTCGCATCATGTATGCGCTGCTACTGCTGCTGGGCACCATCGCAGCCTGCATCACCCTGGCGCCCGGTCTGCAGAGTGCCCTCAAGAAGGTAGGCTTTCAGTGTCTTTCCAACAAAGACATATTAGTATATTTTTTACACATTGTTATGTCTCTGTGTAGTCTAAGCTATATTACTACTTAATCATATATCACGGTATTACTGTACGACATAATTTTGATGATCAAGACTCACCATTAACCGTCGACACGTTTGACCAGGTACCATTCTGCGCAAACAGCACCCACTACGTCCCATCTGAGGTCACTCTCGACTGCGAGTCTGCGGTTGGTTACTTGGCGGTTTACAGGATATGTTTCATCCTCTCGCTGTACTTCTTCCTGATGTCCGTGATAATGATCAGAGTAAAGAGCTCACGGGATCCGCGAGCGCCCATACAAAACGGGTAAATATACAAATTAACATCGATCGCTGTTGTTTGCTGGCGACAATCGCGACAGGTCGTGAGACTCGTGTAACATTTGCAGATTCTGGGCGATCAAGTATCTCTTGATAATCGGCGGGATCATCGGCGCTTTCTTCATCCCGGAGAAGTCATTCGGGTCCACTTGGATGTACTTTGGGATGCTGGGTGGTCTCCTCTTCATAATTATCCAGCTGATCCTGATCGTCGACTTCGCTCACTCGTGGGCTGACGCGTGGGTTGGGAATTATGAGCAGACCGAGTCGAAAGGATGGTAAGAGTCGTTTTCATGATAGAAGTCGTAGTATCTGTCCACTTTACGAGCTACAGAGGGATTTACTTTATAATTGAAGCGGAATTTAAGCTACATTCTATCTTTCCTCTGCACCTTTTGTTTCTTCTTTCATTTATTTCTTATCGTATTCTTATCTCCTTTCTCTCTTGTTCCCTTTATCTATAATTTCTCGCTTTGCAATATCTCGCTTCACTCATTCTCTTATCTTTCTTTCTTTTTCTCCCTCATTTTTCCAGTGACTCATGTCATTGTATGATATTACCACTATTTAGTATTTTTGATATTATTACTATTCTTTTCATAACCATTTTCACAAAGTATGATTTTAAGTATGTCACGGTCATCGTGTAAGAAGCTTTCGTGTTATCGATAAAATATTTTTAGGTACGCCGCGCTACTGGGTGCGACTTTCTTCAACTACGCCGTTGCTACCGCCGGAGCGGTGTTGCTCTACGTATACTACACACACGTAAGATCACTCGCTTGCATTTCATAGCAGTCGAATTTGCAGATGTCAGCGCGGCGGCATTCTGGGAGGATTTTAACAAATGGACGTTTTGCATTCGCAGGCGAACATGTGCGGCCTCAACAAGTTTTTCATCTCGTTTAATCTTATCTTGTGCATCATTGTCAGTGTCGTATCGATTTTGCCGGCTGTGCAAGAACACCAGCCGCGTTCCGGGCTTCTGCAATCCTCGGTGGTGATGCTGTACGTGATGTACTTGACATGGAGCGGTATCTCAAACAGTCCAGGTAGGTGCAATCGACTCCAAGGATGAATCAGGAAAAACAAGATAACGCCGACTGATTTATGTTTGATACTTGAACTTGCTTTATGTTTCACAGACCGCGATTGCAATCCCGGCTTCCTCGGTATAATCTCTGGTAACGACGTTAACGCGCAGAACCGCGTCGCCTTCGACAAGGAAAGCATCATCGGGCTCATCATCTGGTTCAGCTGCGTTCTGTACAGCTCGTTGCGCTCGGCGTCCAATTCGTCGAAGCTCACCATGTCTCAGAACATGTTGGTGCAGGATAACGGAGCTGGTAAGTATTCACCGAAGTATTAACACAGCGGTGATGTCTGTTTTGCGCGCTGTCTCTCTCTCTCTCTCTCCCTCTCCCTCTCCCTCTCTCTCTCTCTCTCTTTTTGGGAAGCTTGGCCGTTTACGAGAGTATCTTTTTCTCTTCAAGTGCACCGATAGTAGCACCCGTTGTCTTCTGTTCACTGCATACTGTACCTAGTTTTACAAAATTACGTAGTCGTATTAAATACCGATCTTTCTATAGTCAGGAATACGGGAGAGCAGTCTCTCATTGGCAACGAAGGTAGGCACACACTACTTTATGAGTAAAATTCACCCCTTTTCTGAGTCCTGATCATTCGCATATTTTCCTCCCGCAAATATTATGTATACATATTTTTCTATAATTTCGCAGAGACGATTAATTTTAGTAAATAGAGAGTTTACGATATGCGATATTTCCGTTTACAATTAAATAGTATCGAATCAATTACACCTGCTTAGTAGTTAGTGTGTGTTTGCCTTTGTTCCCTCGTTTACGTTCTATTGCGTTACGTTGATTCATTTTTTTCCACATTATCGCTGTCTATTGAGTATTTTTCCAGCAAATAATCACGGCGTAATTTTGATGCCAGAGTTAAGCGATTTATCTCGAATTTGCATACAATTTCATAATTTTCATCATTAAGAGATATTCATGCACATGTGCATGCACTTTACGGTAAGTTGCCGTAAAAGACACGTATTTGATTTCAGAAATGATGTTCTCACAGTACTCTTATTTGCGGTTTCATTTGCAGTAGCTTCTTTTTTTGTTATCTCTCTCTCGTTTTCCCGAATGTAACCAGATTATACTGCAGTAGAAGGTCGCAATCCTGACGCGGAGGCTGGGAACGACGCGAAAGTATGGGACAACGAGGAGGAGAAAGTGGCGTACAGCTGGAGCTTCTTCCATCTCATGTTCGCTCTCGCCACTCTGTACGTCATGATGACGCTCACGAACTGGTACAAGTGCGTATATCGGACCATCTACGAGCTATCGATGTACCTTCTTAACGCGCAGCAACATTTACACGATTACATCGACGCTTTTGCAGGCCGAACTCCAGCCTGGACACGCTGAACGCGAACAACGCTTCGATGTGGGTGAAGATCATCTCCTCGTGGATGTGCCTGGGTCTCTACGTGTGGTCGCTGGTCGCGCCCGCCGTGTTCCCGAACAGGAACTTCTCTTAAGTCCGCCCTCCTGTCCTTCCGGTCGGCGAGCGGAGCGCCAGCGGTCTGTCTGTCTGTCTGTCTGTCAAACAGGTATTTCTCGATACTGCAAGATTAACGGCAAAGTAGTACGACAGCAAGCCAAACGTGATACCTGGATGTTTAAATGTAATCTGGAAATCTTATGTTACAGAGACATTCTCTGCTTATGATCTAACACTGAAACGCATTAACCCGCGATCACCCGCGCCGAGCAATGCGATTTTTTCAGACGTTGCATATTAAACTTTGTGTGCGAGAAATAGACGTTCCGCGCGGGTTTGCTTCCTCGATGACCGCGTCCACGTTGCGCGCGGAACAACACGCTGCATGTAACTTTAGTCTCGAGCCCCCTCATTGATCCCGTCAGTCCCTCTGACAAGCTACGGCTCTGTGCAGATCGACTTAACTTTCAATCCGTACGTAGCGAGCTTCATTATAGGAGATTAACAGTTGCGTTGTCGTTATATGCTTTATATATCGCCGCCAAAAAGCCAATTCTCTATTAATAAAATTTTTATTGATATTAATATGAGCTAATATTGATATTACTAAAAGTAACATTAATACATTAATATCGATAAAGGCCAGTTCTCTGTTAATGCCTGATAATCACATACCGTAGCACGTAAAAATGTAATATGAAATTCACGATTGTTCGGAGAATCGTTTCAGCATCTATTCGACTTTTGTACTGCGCGGAACGTTGCATGTACTCAAGTAACATTGCTGTGTACCATCGGTGCATTTATGATTAGCTTGTAAGACAACGGATAACCGTTTATAGTCGCGCGTGTATCCTTACCAAACGCGGTGCCGTTCGTGTAATTGAAGTATGGCCCTTAATTAGAACCCTTAACGGTGCAGCTTGTCGAAGGTAGCGTTTAGGAACTGCCGCTTTGGATTGATCAGCAGGAGACCTGTATTTTATTAGTACAACACTCACTAACCCATGTGCTATTCCCCTGTCTTTCACGCTCTTCTATCTTGTTCTGTGTTTTCCTTTTTCAGCTGAAACAGCGTCAGTTAGCGCTTTCTTGTAATTTCGTCCGCCTATCACGAGACGTGCGTAGGCACGACCGTGAAAGAAGTTAGTCGGGACTGATTTCGTGAATGGTCACCATTAACGGTTTAGGACTATAAGTATCCTTCATATGTATATGTGATATACGATTTTTTTTCGCATTCTATGATATAATATACATGTATAAGAAAATTCTTCCTGAATCTTTTTGTAAAATATTTACATAACTATAGATCTCATCTTTAGCATCTGTTAGTTTTCTGTTTTTTCTTTGAACATTTAAATAATTAAAAAATTTCGCTTTTTCCGTTCGTTTGTTCGCTTCAGTCAGAAGCAAAGTACGTGTGGACGTATAACAAATACATAGTTATGTAAATACATTTGGGTCATGATAGCAATTGCGAGCTAGTGTAAGGCAATTTTATATATAACATTATCCGCTTTTTCTCGAAGCACTTGATTTATTTGAGACAAGATGCTGCGGAAACGCTATTGCATACACGTGACCGCTGTTACATATGTATGGCAAGAAATATGATTAAAAAGTCTTTCCTTCATTCAATGGCGCTTGAAACACGTAAAGTTTTAATGTATACTTAAGTTACACTCGTATCTTTATCTATGTGTCTGTACTGATACGCCAAATTTCCCAAATTTCCTTTATCCCTGTCCACTACGAATCACTCTGCGTGATAATTAAGATTTCTTCTTCTTTTTCTTCTCTCGAGAGGAGATAATGTATTCGTGAAGAACAATGTGTACGCAATGAAAGTAAATAAAACAAAGAGTTATGTACAACGCAGTTTTTTTAATATCGCTGACGATAATTACACCGTCTGCAATTTTTTGAGCGTTGTGTCCTTAATTAAGAGGTATTCGTATAGAAGTATTATATTAAATACGACGTAGAATTACGAGGATACCGCGTGTTACAGCACGCGTACCCCTCCCGTTCCGTCGAGAGTCGTGTAAATAAAAAAATGAATTATACAATTTTTTTAATTACTGCCGCGTACGTTACAACGCGATTATTGTACGTACTAATTGTTATCCGATTATTCGCCTCGACTCTCATTAATGAGATATTTTTATCTGAATTACAGATACACGAATTTTTGGTATATTATCCATTTTTCGACATAATTACATTACTGCGGTTATTACGCTATTATTATATACGCTATTATCGTTTATCGTTTTTCTTTCACTGTTGAAATAATTATTTATTGCGTCCTCGATCCTTTTACGAGGGCTATAAATGATAAATTATATAATATTATATCTTATTGTGCCTAAGTGTATATAAGAAGAAAAGTAGTATTTTTTATACATATTAAGAGTGTACTATACTAATTATACGTCTACTAATTATTCGAAAATTAACGAAGAACTAATATTTACAGTTACTTACGTACAATTACTTATATATGTAGAAGTAGAAAAAGTTGTGTAAAAGTATGCTGCTCTTTATTTTACACAGCATGTTGAAAAAAAAACGGAGAATGCACTTTGCCCAGCCGCGTCTGTCAGATTTTTGCAAAAATTTAGCAAAACTTTCAGAACGAAATTTATAAACGTTTAAACAAGAGATATTAATTTTTAATTAAAATTAGGACGAGACGTATCAAATTACATAAAACGCTTTTATAATTTATTCATGCAATGAATGCTCCACTAATTATTTTTCCGCAATGAGAAATGCAACATGTGTTTTCATTCAACTTTTAAGTTTTGTAAAACGACAAAATTTCTTTTTCGCTTCTTAAATTTTCGTAATAAATTGCATTCCTCTGCGATTTCTCGTATATACATCGATTCTGTATATCTATCAAAGATTAAAAATTAAAAACTAGAGCTAATGCGAAAACGCTATGTACAAAGCTCGCGGTCCGCGCGAAAGCGTTTGGTCAGATATCGTCTCGGATTAAAACGAGATTAGTCCACTTTGGAGGTCTTCGTTGTATCCTTTTGATGCGTCGCCGGTTTCTTCAATAAATAATTCTTGATATTTTGGAATGGCGAGTCGAACAGCAGGGTGAGGATTATGGACATGAACACGATCCAAATCGTCTCCTTGAAATTTAGCTGAAACGAATCAAAGATTTGTATCGGCGATTGATTTATATATTTCTTACATTTTATTTAATCGTACAATTTAATTCATATAGATAGTTAAAAGAGATAATGTATCGAAAGAGAAACTACGAGATTTGCGGTATCTCTTGAGACTTACCATCATTCTGAAGAACTCGTAGTGCTCGGCAGAGCGAGTTTGTCCGACATTGAAGAAGAAAACCGGGAACTGCGTCAGGTAAATAGCGTAGCTAATCCTTGTGGTCACGAGAAATCCCCGCCAGCTGAACAGTCTGTTTAGGAAGCCTGCAATTTGTACATTTCGACATTTGTACATTATTCACGTATCATTAATTCACTTTTATCGATAAAAACTTGAACTTTACTTGAATCTCTTTATTCGCAAGTTTGAGTAATTTAACAATTATTTAAAGAGTTATTGCAAAACACCATGTCAACTTTATTAACCAATAACTGAAAAAACCGAAAAATGTATTTTCAATATCTTACAGTTCGAATTGCCGGTGTGCTCCGTTATCGCCATCCAGATGAACAGGCTGCACCATCCGATCGGCGCGAACGCGTTGTAGATAGCAGCGTGAATCGGATTGTAAACGTAATCGATGGATCCCATCTTCGAGGGCCCAATGAATGCCCCGAGGAACATTACGGTGCTCACAGTCCAACCCGTGTAGAGGGTTGTCTGAAATCATGGGGAATTAGCGTATCGGTTGCAAAAGTCGAGGGCGAGTCGCGGAAAATTAATGCGATGTCACTCACCGTGCTCATCTTGAAATCCTTGGGTAGATTCCGCAGCAGGTAGCCCACGAAGATGCCTATGATGTAGATGGTCAGTCTGTGCGATGGTAACGTGTACGAATAATCGGCGGTGTCGAACAATTGCCTTATTCTGTGAGGAAAAGAGAGCAAGAGTCGATTGAGCAGTGTGTGTATTTATTTGAATAAATATCCTTCGATTTTATATAATTTATATTATTATCATATTTTTCGAGAGCTTGCAAGAGTTCGTCGAATTGTATATAACTGAATCGAATAAAAAATGAGTTTTATACTTGTTTTATATTTTATAAACAATTACTCTTATATCTGGGATAATTGAAATGGATAGAAAACGATAGCTAATGCCTTGATTTATATGCAGCGCTTCATTACTATCATCATTAATGAAAAAGAAAAATAATTAAAAATTGACAGACTGTTGCAGGCTTCTTATAATTCTTTTTAGATAAATTATAGCTGGATCGAATTGTTTAGAGGCATGATTTATTATACTCACGACGTGCCGTAGTACACATAATTGTTCAGGTGTCTGGCATACATCGCGTAGAATCTCAATGCGGTCGATATCGAAGCTATCGCTGCCAGGACGATGATGCCAATCTTTGGTCTCTTGTACAGGAGCAACACCATCAGCGGTGAAATCGCGAAGAGTTGAGTGTCTATTCCGATATGATGCGTGTGCGTGAGGCACTGCGAAAAATAGAAAAGAAAGAATAATTTACTATTTTACTCATTCAGAAACGATATAATCAATTCAAGTGGAAGTGGGTGTTACAAATTCACTTTTCACAACTGAAATCAAACGGATTTTCATATTTATACAATCGAAATATGTATAGTTGGAGGTCACTCGCAATCATTAGTCGATACACGCACGTTATTATTTTTTTTATTTTAAGTCGAGAAGAATTAAACTTCTAAAGAAAAAAAATTAAAATAAAGTTCCGTGTCATATCTTCAGTTCTCTTTCAGTTCTCGTGGCTCTTTCAACCTCTGATATTCTCTGCACACTCACTACTGCACTAACAGTAGGAAGAGCCAAATATCGACACGGTATTGGTAAACGTTTATAAATATCTCTGGAAGATTCGAGGATCCGAATTTTTTTGTTCTGCACAAATTTATACAAGTCTCTCGATCTTTCCTTTTACGAATCTCTCGGTTTTTTCCGCGTCTTGCGGAAATTTTTTGTTCCGTGCATAACGATCATTCCGCGCGCGTTTCATGGCACGACGCTCACCATATTTTCAAATCCGAAGTAATTGTGGATAAATAAGAAATTCCTCCACCATGTCTTCTTGCAGATGTCGGCGTGTTGAGTCACCACTAGCGGCCACTGCGGTCCAGACCCGATGTACGGCATCACGTGGGTGCAGAACAATATCAGCGCTCCCAGAGTCGGCACTAGTCTGGAGAAAAACGAAGTATGGTAAGATACGTTAAGAGAAGAGAATCTTTTCATATAATATAGTAAGATAGAAGTTTACTGCAAGTTTCTGTGCTATACGGACTTCTTTCTCATTTAATCGGAGCACGCATTTTTAAAATAATCTGTGATCTATGATCTAGTAATATATGATTATTTAAATAATTCGTACCTCAGCAGACGCGATAGATATTCGTTCTTGATATCGAGACTGCCGGTTCTATTTAATCTGCCTACGAACAAGTACGTCGTTAACAGACCGGACAGCATGATGAATGGATCGGTGTAGAGACTGGCTGCTCTCCCTATCACGGTCCACGGTTTACCTAAAAACTGTGTCGTAATTTTCGCTCAAGTCTCTTAATTAAGATAATTCTGCGATCTGTGACAAGAATCGCAGTTGCATAATTGACTTGTATCGTATCCAACATGAGATACGCATTCATGCATGTAAAATATCTGATATTTTATATAGATATATTGTAATATAGAATGCAAATTAAATATATCTTTTGAACTTTCGGCTTTATATTACAATATTTATAAATATTAATTTATATACGACAGATTTATAAATTTAATTTATATATAATTTATGTGACTAATATAACACTAATAACATTTATAATATTAAAAAGATTAATTTATAACACACATGCACATCGAATATAATCTATAAAATATTTATAAAAGTCTCTGATAATTTGCTATGATGTTCGTAATGATCTGTAATGACGTACCTCGCCCATGAAAGTTCGATTCACGTAAGGGATAAAGAATAGTGCCATGCTCTTGTGTGCTATGAGCAGCAAAAGACTATTCAAAAATCGAACACCGTGGAGGACCGCTATGTCACCCTTCGGTCTCTCCATTGAAAAGAGCTTCCGAACGTTTCTCTTCAAAGAGAACGATAAGAGCAGTTCGTTCGCTGGTATCTTGTAGTGCTCGTAGAACGCGGCTACGATGGTCAAGACGAAGACAGTGATGAAAAAAAGGCTGCAAGCAAAACAAAAAGATTGATAAAATTCTATTATAAGTTAGAAAATTATAACGCGAATAAAATTACAAGAATGATATAATTTAGAAGAAATTGATAAATTTATTCTTAATTTTAATAATTTCTTAGAAAAGTTAACTGAAAATCTCTAAAATCTAATATCTCGAGAAAAAGAAAAAAGGAGGTATTGATAAGAATTGACGAAATTATATATAGTTTACAAAATTATGACGCAAATAATACAACTTGCGAGAAAGAATTACGTAATTCAGAAAAAGGTTGATAAATGAATTGCCCGTCTGAAAATAGTTTCTGAAAAAATTGGACCAAAAATCTGTAAAATATCCCAATAAGAAAAAAAGAGGAAACGTGAAGAGGACTTTGCCGCTCCTGTGCATTGACCATGTGATTGACCAATTTTCATCAATTCATCAATACAATCAATTATGTTCCATCTTCAATCTAATTAAAGTTAATTGAAATTTAAATTTATATAATTAAACCGAAATGACTGGAACGTCTCACATGACTCACTCTCTCTCCCTCTTCCTTTCTCTCACGAGTAAGTGTTTTACCTAGTTGCAATGGTCGCTTTCGTCAGGACGAGGTTTTCCTTCACTTGACACATGCTCTTGTTCACTTGCAGCGTGATTTTCAGGCCGGTCTGCGCCGTGTACTTCATGATGGCATGTTGCAGGGAGGCTTGCACGTCTTCGACTGTACATGACGCGGGCGTACATATGGCCCAATTTACAGTGCTAAAACGTGGTACTCTATGACCGGGCTGAATATAAAAATAAAGAATTTTAAGTCTTACACGTAGGTAATTTTGCAAATTGTGGTGTTTGCGAAACCGCGCTCAGATTACCATGAGAATGATCGCGATGATCAATGAGCCATGAAAATCTCGCATGAATGCCGCGCGCGCAGCAATTGATAATAGTTAATAATATTATAATTTACGCATTCTCAGTAACACTATGAGGCTTTTTATTTTATTTTTTTCCTTGTGATTTTTTCTATTCCATTCTGTTTGCTAAAAGAGTTATCGCTCGGTAGACCGTATTAGCATCGCAGTTTGGTGGATATTCATCGGCGCGTTGAAAAATAAATAAAAATCTCCGAAGAATACGGTCCGACGAGGCGGCATGGAAAACTCGGCGTTTATTATTCTAATTATGCACATTTAGTACGATGCGCTTGCCGGCAGCAAGTGAGCTCCCTTCCTGATTTCGTAATCTCGTAGCTAAGCGAGAATTTTAATTTAGCCATCGGCGATATTTTTGCGAGTACACTTGCGGAAGTTTATTGAAGCGAATGCGAGGAACGGATAAGGAAACAAAGATGAGATGATTGCATCATAAATCATGCTTACAAGGCGCTCACAATAGTGGAATGAATAATTCGGTTCGAAAAAAAGAAGAGAAAAAAAAAGAAATAACCGTCTGTCTGGTTAAGTAACAATAATAATTGATGCGTTCAGCCTCGCCGGACAACAATGTTTGCCGTTAACGATGGCAAGTAATGGCACATCCGCATCAAATCGATTGCGCGACGCGCAACATTGTAGACGATCATTGTAACTAATACGCTGAAGATAAAAAATATGTTATCCTCGCGATAAATTAATGACTTTGATTACTACACGCGATCGAAGGCGAAATGAGTTTCCGGTGAGCTCCATCATGGCCGATCCGCGATATTGTAGGCGCATGATTCATGATCGTTTAATGATGCCGAAGTAGCCCTTTCGGACTTATTGGGAAATATACATGTGTTGAAAGAAGTGTTCGAAGTAAACTTAATAATTTGCTAAACAAGAGAGAACACGTAGGAAATGTTATTATTATTCTTTATGCACGAAACCACCCTCAGAAAAATATTAATGCGGAAATTACATTTAATGAATCCTAATTAAAGTTTTCGGACTTATTGAGACACTTATTGAGTATATGCTTCAATATTAAAGAAATATTTGAAATAAAAATAATTTGCTGAAAAGTAAGCAAGAACGTAATAAATATAATTTTTATCCTTTACACACAACTTTCCCGAGAAAAGAAAATATAATAAATAGAGAAATTATATTTATACATAATTTTATTCTACTGATACAAGCAAACTCAACAATTTTTATAAGCCTTCTAGATTTTGGCTCGTGAAAGGATTTAAAAATTCCATTCGTTTCGTCGGACCAGAATTCCGGATGAAGCTATCGTGATGACCGGCGATGAGTTTGTCGTCAGCACGAAGTCGGCGTATTCTTCGCAAGTCCGTCGCATTTTTGTCTGAATCTAATTTATCGTGATTCTCCGGACGTTCGCCGAGCTGTGCGAATAGTCCTCTCTTCCCCGAATAACAGTCTTTTTTCTCCTTTTCTTGTTTTTTTACTCAGATCGTTCTGTTAAGATTCATCGCGTGTCCTCTTCGTGGCCACTCGCCGGATGAATGTCTTTTATCCGCGTCGACATCCGTCTTTCGATTTGCATGAATCCTGCGGTGTGGATTCATGTGTACGTCCATTACATATTCATCGCGAATTAAACGTACGCACCGGCGATGATTCCAGCCGAGCCATTAAAATGCCGAACATTATACGCGGGGAAATACCGACTACATTTCGCGAGCAGTTAGAGCTTAGATTTTTTTTCTCCGGATACCAAACACCCCAAAATCCCCAACATTATTTCGACATCGACCACGGAATAACACTCCTGTAGAATCATTCCGGAGAGTATATCCAAACGTGTTCCCGGGTTTTCCAAATGGTCGCGCGCTTGCGAATCGCAGATGAGCACACACACAGGCGTGCACCTGCATGCGTATGTGCGTACACGTACGCGTGAATATCTTCAAAATTTCGATAATTACCTTAAGATTGAGGTACATTAGAATTAAATAAAACACTAATTAAATTAGACACATATCGTTGGTCATTTAGATTTTAGATCATCAAGAGGAATCAGTTGGACAATATTCAAGAGAATGAGAGATCGATTCATATAAGCTCACATGAGGAGGCTCTCCTCGGCTAACGTGAGATATACTCGTAATAAGAATGAACATGATGATTGATTGCGAAAGGGTGGTTCACACTGCTTCGCGCAGCTCATAGAAAGAGCCAGAAAGAGAAAGAGAGAGAGAGAAAGAGAAACACGTGTTTTATACTACTCACGTCGCTTATGTTGTTGCGGAAGGCATAGTGCGAGTGTACCAGGCGATGCAGGTACTTCAGATCAGGCCGGGACTGATCGATGTCCAGCTGCAGGTACGCGAGGCAGTACTGTCCTCGGATGCCATCCTTGCCCTCGACGTCCATGCACTCGTCGAAGTCACCCAGCTGATTCACGTTACCGCTCAGCAAGCCGGAAGGCACCTTCGCGGTCGCATCGTACACTGAAAAAATCGCCAAAACGCGAGTCAGTCACGATTCTCAGCGAGAATTTGAGGGAAATAATGAAGCAATCTTGACTCTCCGGGAGGATAAACGACGTGGAAAAAAAGTTCTCTATGAAGTTTTTGTAAGGATTCTTAAGTACCCGTTAATTCGTCATTGACTATGACAGATGATTAATCGAGAGCCAAGCCCAATGATGAATTAAAATATTAAAGATACATGCCACTCATCTTGCATAATTAATATATTATAAAGTTGTCGGGATTATAAAATCGAGGTCTCTGGTTAAATCAGTAAAAGAATTCTATTTGAAAAAGATGGTCGAAAGCATAAAAGTATAAGGTACGCAAAAAGGCAGTAGAAGCATAAAAAGAAATTATAAAAAGCTAAAATAGCTGAATGGCTAAATAAATGGGACAAGTCATCGCGATAAATTGACCTCTGCGTCATTTTTGCAAACTAGTTTCACGTTATGCAACTTGCATTCGAGATTGCCCAGTTATTAATAATTCTCCAAATAACTGTTCCTTTTCTCGATTCGAATTTCGCGAATTTCGAGCGCTCGTCGCTAATCAAGTCGATCCAAGCGGAATCCTAGAATTAAACGTCTCGTATTGCACGTTTCGCACCGAGGCGCTAATAATGTCAGTGCATAAACAATCGCGTTCCGCACGCACGCGTAAGCACACACGTGCGTAAGCTGGAATTTGAACAAAGAGAAATCTGGCGACGTTCGATATTTTCGCGATCGTTGCCAAATGGCTTTCATCGCGTACAGAATAAACGCGCGTGTGCGCGTGCGATTTAAGGACAGACACAGCTTTTTACATAATCGTTACGAAAGATTAAATACGGAGTCATCGTTTGTGTGTCCATCATTTTCGGACATTCCGAATTCCGCGATCGCGTACTAAACGTTCACGTCTCGCAATCCACTCCGAGGAAAAGTTTATCGGAATACTTTTTTTCAGAGAAACCAGATTTCCACCGCGACCTCCACGTGCTTCGGTTCAATGCAATTAAATGATTTTGATCGACGAGCTAATTAGTCCGGCGCTCATAATTATCCAATTAATTTCTCAGTTAATTTTTCTTCGAAGACTAATCTGCTTGCTTCATACATGAAGATCGTGCATGAAAAATTCGTAATGATAATAGTGATCCGGGATTACTGTCAATTGTCCACTTACTTTTGAGGGCCCATAGCGTGAACTTTGAGAGTTCTTCGTGAAAGATATCGGAGTGTCGTTTGCACTCGGCACTCACGTGTCCCGCGCCGGGATCGTAGGCCGGGAGAATCTGCAGCAGTCTGCGCGCCTCGAGATCGATCTCCTCCGGAAAATCCTCTGGAAAACATAGAGAAAAATATTTTTTTTAATGATTCCGACATTCGTTCACGCAGCGAAACACCTAATTTCTTAATATCGCACCAAGCGTGCGCTCGCTCGGAGGACTCACAGGGAACTCGCCGGCCCTCCGTTCCTCCAAATTGGAGGAAATCATTATTCTCTCCGCACCTGCGAATTATAGTTAATAACCAAGCGCGCGTTAACTCAGAGAACTAACAGGGAACTCGCCATTCTTGATTTGGAGAAGCAGGGGGACGGCGAGTTCCCTCGGAAATTATCATTCCCTACGAACATCCGCGACTAATTAATTGGACGCGAGGCTCTCCGCTACCTTGACTCGTATTAACGATTGCTTCTTTAATGATTACGTATGTCAGTTATTCTCTACAGTTGCGCGAGTCAGACGTAACTTTTCCTTTCCTCGATAATTAGTTATTTAATAATTTTTCCGCGCGTGTATATTTCTTTCGCGAAATTACAATCGTTTATATAAAATAAATCCTGATAATTATTCCCTACATTTATTACTACATCGTGCCGCGGATTCACGTAGATCGCATGAACCGCGTACGTGCTGCGCGTTCGAATGCCACACGAGTTGCGAGGGATTTCGTTGTCGACGGGGCCCCATTCACTCGACATTGACACGGTAAAATACAGGGGGAAGGGGAGACATGGGGATTGTTCGTCTTTGCGAGCCGTAATCTACGATCATGCGGAAGCAGGATTTTCGGCTAGGGTCGATGCACGAGAACCCTCTTACTTCTCACCTCCCACTCTAGAAATAATCAGGGCTCCCGAACATTGCATAAGCGCTGATCTGACCCGGAACGTGATGTAACATATCGCGCAACGTTAACTGCGGTAACGCGTCGACATTGACGAGTAGATTAAGCTGATTCTTTAAATCAGGGTCATCTCCTCCATCTCTCCATTTCTACCCTTCTCTCCCTTTCTCTCTTTCCTTTTTTCTTGTATTAATTAATGTATTATTTTTGCTCTGATTTTTGCTTATCTTGCACAGTAAAAAATAAAATGTTAATTTTAACATTTTTTGCATGTCCCAGAAAGTCCACTCTAAATTTTAAGTTAAAGTAACTCATTCGTCATATGTTACTTCTTGACAAACTAGAAATGTTAAGTAATTAACACAATATTTTACATTTATTTTTGTTATTGTAACTTTAAGTGCGATGTAAAAATAACATACAAAGTAATTGAAAACTATATGGAAGAGAAGTTACAATAACTCATCAGAAAAGTTGATAGAACATTTTCGTTCGTACAATATGAACATTTACTTTTTATGTTATATTAACACATGATAGTAATTATTTCAACTTAAATTATTTTTGATAGAAACATTTAATTTTAGTAAATTTGATTATTTTATATGTCAAAGTTCATGATTATTTGAAGATTTACTTTAACTTCTTTTAGAATGTTAAACTGACTTTGTGACATGTTGATTGTTTAAAATTATTGTGTTAAAAGCATTTCAAATAATATTCCATTTCTAAGAGACATACACAAAATGTTAAGTTATGAAGTTAACATTAATGTAACATATAAAATTGTTATAAAAATAATAACATATCAGTTGTATGTTAATTTTACATTGAAGTAGTAATCAAAACATGGCAACACAAGAAAAGTTTAACATATGGACGCACAATTTTTAACGGTGTGCGCTTTAGGGAATTCGTCCCAGAGCGCGTAATGAATAACGCTTTTCTTTTCTATCTCTTTTTTTCCTCTACCGCAATCATATTCGAATTTTAATTATGCGACGTTCCGTTCTCCGGAGACATCACGTAAATGGAATGTCTGTGAATGGAGACATAAAATTCCGAGTTGTCATGCGGCGTGTACATGTGAATGCTAAAACCTTGTAAAAAATAGAGAAGAAGGGGTTGAAAACCTTGATCCGCGCGTATCTGAGAATCCGTGTGAATCGAGGCTCGAGTGCGAACTTGTCTCTATAAGAGCCGAGGTACAAATAGATTTTATAATCTAACCGGGATATCCGATATATCATAAATGAAATCGTGAGGCCAGGATACGTGCGGTCGTTGATCCGCGCCGAACGTGATGCTGCAGGTTCATACAAAATTAGAAAGCAAAAGTCGATACGGCAGCCAAAGTAGATATCGATTCCGGGGGGATTTCGGGAGGATCCTCCAAGTGTCGTTGAATTAATATACATAATCGGCGTCCTGGGAAAAGCAGGAGTGCTAACAATAAGGGCCCCGTAGCGGTCGAGAGATCATTATTCCTGCCGAACATCCGCGATTAATTAATTGGATGTCAAAGCTTTATGCTGCTACTCGCCTTGACTCGAATCGACGATTGCTTCTTTAATGATCGCGTGCGTCGGTCATCCTTTCGCGAGAAAAAGAGAGAGAGAGAGAGACGAGACTTTTCTTTTTCTCAATGATCAGTTCAACAATCTTTTCACGCATGTTTCGGTTTCGAAATTATTATACAATTATTATATCTTAATATTGGATCGATCGGAAAATCCGTCAAGTTTTTTTCTTTTTTGCAAATTTCAAACTCAAGATTTTGTACTAAGAATTAAAATTTACGAATTAACAAAGTTTCACATTTACATTTTGCTAAAAAAATCACACGTACTTTCCTGTCCATCTAATATTAATTTATTTGAAAATTGTCGACAGGTTTTCTGACAAAAAAGCAGATAATATCTTTTTTGCAGCTGCAAAAAAATCTGTGGATGAAGGCGCGCTGCGGTAAATTAATCATTTTTTTTATTAGCTCTGCCAACTGCGGCCGTTTCTCTAAATTCTTGGAAACTATTTTAAAATTGAAAATTATTCCTGATCGCGAGGCACCGATCGGAATTTGGTGAACGCAGTCCGTAGCCGTGAGTCTCGTAACGTATGGATCCTTGATCCGTGATGATCCGCCAGAATAAGCCGATTTCAAAAGTGTAGGCACGTTCGACAATGAGTGACTGTTGAAAGTGGCGACACTCGCATTGCATTGCATGATTATTGCAGTTGCATCACGGGTGCATAAATTTTGCATCGATTAAAAATGTCAAACGGTGTCGTTGGCGGCTCGGCCTTCTAATTCTTTACTCTCACACATTTGCATCATAATTTTAAATTATATAGAAAATTTTAGGTCTATAGCATATAATAATAAAAATAATATATTAAAAAAATAATAAAAATATGTATATATAATATTATATATATGTATATATATAATATATATAATATGTATATAAAATATTATATATATGTATATATATAAATATTATATTTTATATTTAATTAGCCGATAATTGCGAGCTTAATGCAGCCTTCGTCAATGCTTCTCATTGCTGGTCCTTTCGTCATGGCAACGTATGATTGACCTGATTTCCATTGTTACACATTTTCTCGCGGTGACATGTGGCAATCCCGGTTCAAAACGGAGCCGGACGTTGGCAGAGTACAATATAGTGTCGAAACCGTGACAAACGATTTCCGAGCGATCGTTTGAAGTCGCTTGAAAATCGCTCGTCGCGCTTTGCCCGATCGACGACCAATTGTGTGTCATTGTAGAAAATATAATATCACACATGCAAGTTCCTAACACATACACAAGCGACAAGAGAAAAATATCGCCCATTCTTATTTTATCATAACTGATTATCAACTTCTATCATTTCTGCGTTTCGCGCGAGAGAGCACGATAAATCAAATTGCGCGCGAGCACTGTATTATAAATGAAGATATCTATTTCTATTTCGCCATGAAAAGATAGTCGAGCGTTCTTCGATCACGCCGGCGAAAATAGCTAGTGAGGTAATATAAATGTCGTGTTTGATAATTATCGGTAGCACGCGCACGCGGTAATTAGAGCGTCCCGAAGTAATAAAAGTCTCGCGCCGTGCTCGCAAGCACAAAATCACCTTGCGAAATGTGCGATGCGACGATAACGGGCGACGTTAAATTCGCCATGCGATGCCCGAGGTTTACGATGTCCATACAAGCAATTGAAATCAACGGATAAGAAACTTTCGTCACAGCGTTTTTTCGTCACACACCGGCCGCCACTAGTCCTGTTTGCTTAGGATTTCTCGATGATGTATCGCTGAAAGTGACATATCATTGAATAATGTATGTAAAAACTGGATTTCAAGATTTACTGCTGCGAACAAGCGATTGTTCGTTGACATTTATTTCTTGATATTTACATGTTACATGTACCGTAATTTCCAAGTATTTTTTAATGAATACTCTTTTTCATTTTTTTATCTAACATATTTGCATTTATCTAAAATGAATACTTGTATTTGACTGATTTCATCGATTTTTAACTTCTTCGGTACGACGCACGTCTGCCATGTAGTATTACTTGGCCGAGACAAGCGAATCGCAAGATACTTTCGTGTAACAAGCGTTTTATGATGGATCAACAATCGTACCGAAGAGGTTATTAATATTATAATATTTTTTATTTTGATATTTTAATATGATAATTTAATATTGAATTGTAACATATATTCGTTCTTAAGGCGATCCTGGATCACAATTTTTGATTTTTTTCCATTTGGAAAGTTAAGTCCTGTTTTCCACACTACATTATTGTGTGTACTTTCATCGTGGAAAAGGAGTTTTCATTCTGTGAATTCAATAAAAAGATCCTTTTCTTGAAAAATGCAGGAAAATCACCGATTCCGCCGATAATACAGACGACTCCAGGATCGCCTTAAAAGCACTAAACAAACGGGACTAATATATGTTACAACAGAAAATATTTAAAAACATGTGACCTAATATTTTCACCGGTAATGACACGGCAACAGCTGCGCCTACGTTCTGCTTTCTCCTTACCGAAATTATGTAAAGTTTCATATTTCACTAAAGAGTGAATCGTGTGTCTGAAATCCCATTTGCTCATCATCAAGAGATCCATTCCACAGAAAACCGCAACTCGATATTTCTTAACCGCAGATCCGCACATGCTAATCGTATCGGCGTATCGGCGTGCATCTCGTCGAGGATGAGAGCGATAATTCTCTGAAATTATCATTTGTTGCCAGTTTATGTGGTGCCTCGCGAGACACCTGATGTGAAAAACATCCGGTAATGGTGCGACAGTCATCGGTGTATCAAGAAACGCTCAATACCGCATTGCAAAACGTCATTGCGCCGGCATTGCACGGACTCCTCCCATTACTTATGTCACGTATGCAGAAGCACGTTTCGCAAATTGCAACCCTCGTCCTCGTTCGTCTGTTACACATGCAGCTTTACCGGTGCATCCGTAACGGTGCACATGCTACAGGTAATCGCGAGCTC
Organism: Ooceraea biroi; assembly: GCF_003672135.1. Taxonomy (NCBI): domain Eukaryota; kingdom Metazoa; phylum Arthropoda; class Insecta; order Hymenoptera; family Formicidae; genus Ooceraea; species Ooceraea biroi. The sequence continues at coordinate 15,423,882 of NC_039506.1, read as the reverse complement.
GGCGAGGCAATTGACATCCTTCATCGAAGGTCCCATGCCGGCCTTCTTGAGCTGCGATTGCATACGCCAACCCAAGTGCATGTTTAATGCGTTTTATTTATAATTATATCATTTTTTATACTTATATTATAATTGGAATATGACGCGTCTATTTGCGTGTTTTTAATGCATGTATTGTAAATCGTGTAATAAAGCAGAGATGCGCTTTAAGTGTTTTGTAACGTGTAGCTTTAAGTGCACGCACTGCAAACTTAAGTGTGCCGTTGCGTAACGCATGTTAGGTGTGTAACTTGGAAATAACGAGCTTATTGCCATTTCAGCATGTATTCTTCTAATACATACAAAATGAGCAATAAAGCGAAAACACATTGTAAGTATGCAGTGCACGCATTGCGGACTTAAATATGTTGCGTAACGCAGATTTTCTATGTAACTTGTAGTTTACTTGTTCCTTTAACACATTACTTGTATTCCTTTAACGCACACTCAGATCGGCTAACAATGCAGAAACGCAAAAACTTGAAAAGAGTAGAAAAATGCTCTTAGCTTCACTGTGTTCGTCGAAGGCCTTTCGCGAGATATTTCGTACAGTTTGACGTCAATTTGTCAGTTGCACATCATTTCCACGTCGTCTCAAGTATCTCCTTTTTATGCGGGACAGTTCTGGCGGTTTTAAAAAATCGATCGACGATTTTTCAAAGCGTCTTGATCGCTCATAAGCATAACACGATCAGGCACGTTGCTTAATTGCTGATCTTTATTTCGTTATTCGTCGGCAATCAGGGAACGCCCTCGTGTTCTACGAATCGCGTCTCAATTCGATTTCTTTTTTCCTCCCCCTCCCGAGAGAGTTGCAACACGATCCTTAGCGAGATGATTATGCGCGGCGAATAAATTTGGCTCGGCCGCGGCTGGCGACCTTCATGTTACAGACTCCGACTGAACCTTCTCCCATAAATCCGTGTCTTTATCTTGGTCTATCAGTTGCTTAGTGACTGGCGAAGCCTATGAGGTCCCTGAGACTTCTAAGACCCATGAGGCTATAAAAGCATTTCATATATTTTTAATTAAAGCTTCTGTTGCGTAACTTTCTAATTAAATCGACAAGTTACAGCCTTGATTCACGTGCTTATGGATACGTACTTGTTGTTATGTACGAGTTGTTGCGTGTGGAAGTATATATCAGTCGTGTGACATGGTAACATGGTAACTTTAGTGATCTTTTCAGGATTACGATATTATGTATCAAACATTTCGATTCTATTTCGGACCCCCTCAATGACTGACAGTAATGAGTGTGTGGAAAGAAATCTTTCATCATCGGCACGGTTATTACTTTCAGTTATTACTGTCAGTCGTTGATATGGATTCGAAATAGGATTGAAATGTTTAATACATATTTCCCAAGATGAATGGCCAAATCCGAGTTTTGACGCTAATGACGCGTAATTCGATGACTTATTAACTGCGAATGTGTACAATATCCGCAAATTGTTTCGGTCCTATTTCGGATCGAAACGTTCGTGTGATTGATGGATATTTTACACATTTGCAGCTAATAAGTCATGGAAAAAACAGAATCTTTAATTAACTGATTTGATTGATATTACTTACATGTAGATCTATAAGATATTTTACTGACTGGAAAGTCCGTGCAGATTTTTCTTTAGCAAAATTCAAACGCACAAAACTTTATATTAATTCTTAATTTCTCATTCAAAGTTTCGCGTTTGAATTTTGCTACAAAAATTGACACGGATTTTTCGGTCAACTCAATACTTTTGCACAGAGTACAAGTACGCGCACCGATAATCAAGATCCTACAATAACTATCCTATTTATAATAACTTGAAAAATAAGAGAATTGTTTGTCGCGACAGTTTCGGCTGACAGTCGCGTAATTTTTCCACAAATTTCATCTCAACCAAACATTTTGTCCGTTCACGTGCCGTCTCTTTTTCTACGAAGAGGAACTTCACAGGCAGGTGAAATTTTATCCGCCTTGTGCAAGTGTGGTGACATTTAACCGTAATCTTTTCGTAACATTTGTCTATCCGCTTGTTGTTTCATGCGCCTCGAGCCTTGATATAGATACCTCGATAAAAGCGGCCCTGAATCACTACGTCATCGACCTTCCGCGTGGTCCACACGGCGCGGTGATGCTGCGTTACGTATCACGTACGTTGCGTAATGCACGTAAGAGCAGGATATTTACTCTTTTTACTCGTTCGTTCATGAGGAACCGGCGAGCAAAGTGTGACAGTCCGAGGTGAAATTCACGCATCGATTAATAATTATAACGTAATAGCGATCAACAAGGTTGCAGCACGCATTACGAGCTACTATTTCTAATAAACCGGTTATGCTTGTGCTGACCGTTGCTCCAGCTGCGAGAAGATACATGAATAAATTATAAATCAGGATATGTTAAATCGTAACGAAAGTTGGGGAAAGAGGAGAGAAAACATAGCGAGCATAAATCAACGCGGAAATCAAACCGATAATTGTCTTACATAGATAATCAGCGAAACTCAATTGATAGTTTCTGGATCGTTATCGGAAGTTTTACTGACCGTTGCGTCACCGTGCGTTTCTAATACCTTTTATTAGAATTGTTAATGGTTTTACGTTTCCACGATAATTCCGTGTGTCAAGGTATCGCGTTATCTAATTATTTTCGCTGCATCGGCTATAAATAGATACAAATTAAAAGGCACACACGTGCGTGTCCGAAGATCTTTATAGCTAATTAATTCGCGAGATCTGGAATCTTGTTGGATATTCGGCCAATCACCGTCGCAACATAAGACGGACCTTGCCTTCTTAATCGCGGAAACGAATACAAATGTCAAGGCAAGAGAAAAAAAGTAGTATTTAAATTAAAATTAAATGTGGTAGTAAACAGTATTAAAAATATTAAAAATAATAACATATAAATTGGCTGATTTTCAGCTCGGTTTGAGCGATAACTGTCCGTTTAACAAACTCCCCTCAGAATACAATCTTTAAATAGCAAGAAGTGTTACACTTTATGGACTTATATATATCGTGACGCGATAATTCTAATCTAATCGAGCGTTGTTAATTTTATAATCCCGTTAAATTTAATTTTACAATCCCATTTAAAGCCTGCTATAAATCTAATCGACACTTTCTTATCTGCGACCGCGTGCCTCGCGAGTTCTTGTCGAGTTTGAGAGTGCCTTCAAACACTTTCAATCACTGCTTACTGTCACACGTTTCACGTCACGTGTAGTAATACGTGATTAAATCGCCGTTAACATTGCCTCGCGAGATTCGTGACTTAACTAGCTATCCGCTCGAATGTTCTTTCCGATGCGGATCTTCGACGCCGATCGTTTCTCCCAGCCTTGTGAATCGAGTCGGTGAATTTGGTGAGCGTGAAGGTAAAGCTTGCGACATCGTGGTCCCACGCAATATTGCGCGATCGACGCGAGGTATTCCCCCAAATCCGCGAAGCGTAAATAAGGTCGAGCAAACTTCGGACCCACAACTACGATTTAACACGTTCATCGTGCATTGGTGATCGGTACTGAGCTTTCCGTTTGCGTCATAACGGTCACCGGCACGCAACGTATGCGCCGAAACACGTGGGCAGGATTGTAACACACAGTTATTTATTGTATAATACATTTGCAGAGTAATAACTGTTTAATAATAAAAAAAATGTTCAACGGACGAAACAATATTCGTAAACTTCATATTTTTATTTATTAGAATTATGGAAATCTCTTAATAATCCAACAATTGACGCGAACGGAAAGTCAGCTAAAATTGACGATGATAGCATTCATTCCTGCCGCGATCAAGAGGCGTCGGTCGATCCGATCATCCGAGCTTGATCATTCCGAAGTAATTAATCCCGAAATTAATGCGCGAATACGAAAGAACTCGAAAAGTCGCGTTTTTCGAAAGAGAAGAATGCAATCCGCGCGACTCAAGTTATGCGAGAAAAAAGTGAATTGGCATTTACACGATGACGGCTTTTTTTTATCGATGCTCTTAACGAACAATGTTGACCATGGTCCCCACTTCCATCCGGTTCGCCGTGAATCAGTGTTTTCTTAACGGATGCTGAGAATTTGCGTCCGTGAGTCTCGTCCGCTCGACGCTATAAAAACCGCGACGTGTAATTTTAAATTATAATTGTCGTCCTATCAATCTATCATGCATAATAGGCACCGGCGACCAAAGGATAAATCGATTGCTAACATTGTGAAGCAAGTACATTCATTATCGTCATTATCGGATTACACGCGACGCCTAACAGACTTCCGTCATAACATCGACTGCATAACTGTAAACTTTTGTTACCCGGAACAGTGACGATTTTTACGTTAACGCTTTTTTCAAGAGATCGATCTGTTTGAAACATTTTTCTTCGCACTTTCCCGAATAGCGCTCGAGATCAAAGAGTTCACTCACAAGTCAAAGATCACCATTGCTTGCACGGATGATTCATTATCTAATGAAACGGATCATCTTTTACGCTTTTCTTCCTCTCGATTTTCCATTAAATTTTATTTCTCGATTTCAAGAAATAAAAGAAAAGGAAAATGTATCGAAGTGCGTCGCGATATTTCGTTGCGTTGCGAAAGACGGAACTTGTCGGAAACGAGAAACTCGGTGAGTGATGAAATCTTTGATCGAATGGGTAACGGCTCACTATGTGCACTTTCCCGGATAACGCGGTCCAGAGGAACCATATTTTCACGGTGATTGATACGCACAATGTGTGCAAGCAATTTGCGAACCGGTCGCCGCGCGAACCGCACCAGGTTTTGACTGACAAATTACACTGTTTTTGCAACCGCTCCGGATTAGGCAATAGCGGTGGCTATTACAGCCCCTCTTGCTGCCCGTATCAGAATGTGCATTGGAGATTGCGATTGCAATTTGGAGATTTGGTCGATAAAAATGCGGAGAGCATGACGAACGTTCCGATCGGCCAGATCGGAACTTGGATTTTTTTCAGCTTGTAGTCCGACTCCACAATGTGTGACGATCTGATACAGGTTTGATCAGATGCGAGCGAGTTTAGCAGCAAGATGCGATATAAACGCAAGAACATAAAAACGTTGAATTAAATGAAAAAATATCTTTCGATCCGGATAGTTATCGATAGGACACGCTGCCGCGAGACTGTTACGTTCGTCGCTTCCAACTGGAATTATGCAACGCCGTTCCTGCACTCGCGATGCATTATAAATCGCTTTGTCCAGACGCCTAGAGGAGAGAATTGCTGTTAATAAATTTCAGCTGCGCAGCGACGACTTATCCGTTGTTGGGAATTGTCATCTTGGTAGCTTCCGGCTCTACGATCCAATGATTTTCCATTTTTATATTTCGTATTATACGTTTGATGTTTTGGTGTGCCCTCGGTCTATGATTCAGCGATCTTTCATTTTTATATCTCGCATTACAGATTGTATTAAACTATTACTTCAAAGGTCCGAGTGGGACCTTTGAAAGCCGTCTTCGACATGTTGTGTTTTTCTGGTGTCTTCGGTTCTGCGATCCAACGATCTCTTCCATATTTATATTTCATATTATATTAGGCTAGTAACGGATTAATTTGAGTCGTGTTTGGATTGCGATACAACTTAATGTATCGATGTTTTGAAGAGATTTGTTGTTTGCTTACCTATCCTGTTATAAAATTAATATACGACACGCTGTTGTGCTTAAATCAAGTATGTGTTTCCTTTGATTCCAAATGGGATAGTCGTCCTTCAATTAATAAATTTCAGCTGCGCGATGGCGACTCCTCCGTTGTTGAGAATTGACATTCTCTACCTTTCGATTCTGTAATCCAGCGATCTTTTATTTTTATATTTCGTCTTATATTACATAGTGTATTAAAGTATTATTTTAAAAATCCGAATGAGACAGTCGCACCTCGATTAATAAATTTCCGTTGTTAAAAGTTCCGCTATCTTTCGATTCTGCGATCCAACGATTCTAATTTTCTTCTAATTTTAATGGTTTAAAATTAGATTACTGAGTGCGAGCGCTCTTGAATAATTATTGTTACTTGAAATAATTAATACAGCGAGCGCTCGTCCATGGACGATTCGCGGAGGTCTATCCAGAGATCATATCGCCAATCGACTTTCCACGGTGAATAGTTTACATTCTTCTCGCTTTTGTCTTGCAACAAGTCACGTTCGACGACGCGTCCGTGCATATACTGCATACGGCACGACGACTAAATTCGTCCGCGAATTATCGCGCGTGTGTCGAAATATCGAAAGTGGTTCTATCCAAGCTAATTGGGCAAGTTTGAACTTCCACGCGGTTAATAGTGCGTAATTCCGCAAAAGATTAAGTGCGAATGCGTAAATAAAATCCATAAAATATATTTTCTGTGCATTCCAACTTGTACATATTTAGCTTGTAAAACAGAATATGTAGTTAATAAAAAAGCAAGTGATTCTTCACGCCTTTTGCGCGCGCCTTTTGCATTCTTGAACTTTTTTCAGCCTTTTGCAACCCTTGCCGACGCGCTGTTGTTGCAAACGAAGCGGCAACTTTGCAAGCGAAATTTACATACGGCAATATTTAACGAAGTATCGCGCGGGTATTTCTTCTGATCCGACGCGTCAATTAAGGTCAGTGCGAACGCGTGCATTTTTTCGCGGTGCCTGACTTTGGTCAATATTAGACAATGAGTATATTCGCCGGTGATAAATTCCTTACTTAATTCGACATCCTCGCGTTCGCGAGTAGTACCAGCCAACGTGAGTTCTTCGTCAAGCGCTAAAAGACTGTTTTTTTCTTTTTATCAGGAGTTTTGATTAGATATCGTTCTCTTGGCGATTTCGCAAAATCGTATACGCGGTTGCGAGTGGCCGATAAAGAATTTCCTGCGCGACTGACAACAGGCTCGAGCGAAGCTGAGCTCAGGCTTGGCAAACACATTGTACAAAAATCATAATTTTTATTTAATAAATTGAATTCCTAATAAAAAGCATATTTTAGTATATTAATATTAATATCTAATAAAAAGCGCATATTAATTTTCTGAAATCTAAAATTCAGAAAATCATCCGCGGTGCTTCGTTCTTTCCCTTTTTTCCACACACTTTCTTAAAGGGAACATGGAAACACGGTATCGAGGTATTTCGATTGTGTTTTCGCGACGGAGACAATGATTTCCAGCGTATATTTACATCGATGAAATCTATGAAGGACGGTTGCAAATCGCTGCGGTGGTTCACTGTTTAAGATTCAGTTTGAAAACTGAGTTGGCGCGTTTAACGAAGCGACGGTTTATTAAACGCAAAATTACCTGAATGTAAATTTCGCTAGCAACTTGACGGTCCCAGTCTCTGAATCTTGTTACTAATATCTGGTTCAGCCTAGAAAAACGAAGGAAGAGAAAAAGTAGATACTCTCCGTCTTTGTCTTTGTCATCCGCGGGTCTTCTACGCGATAGGCATCATTGAATAAATGCGCGCGACCGACCTTCGGCATTTATAAAAAATGCAAAAGGTATGCATTTCTTTCATGAATGTATCACGATTCGTCGCGCAATTTCAAGATTGGTATCCGCGGAGAATTCTTATGCCGATTCATCGTGGAGGTTCCAAGTTCGCGCGCTACAGAGGTCCGCCATCAAAATTTCGACGCAATAATCGATTCCGATTAAGCCGAAAAAGAAGATGACAATAAAAAAGGAGAAGAAGAGAAGGCGTTGAAGAGTCCAGCGCGAGGTGATATTTGCTCCGTTCGTGCAAAGTTCGATTGTTCAAAGGTTAATAGTTTTGTTAATTAATGGGAGTAGCCTGCGATGCGAATTTCGATTGCGAGTGGATTTTATAATTAACAACCGATGTTTAAAAGATGAAGTATGCGCACGCAAGTGCGATACGGCACGCAACCGGCGGAGACTCGGTTGCAAAGTACGATGCAACAACTGTCAACATTCATTGTGTCAACGAGCCTGGAATTATTTACCCATCACTTGAATACGATACGCTTGATTAGAAATATGCCATGTACCGGGAAGTCATTTATTTGTTTAACGTACTCTCCTACTTAAGTCTCCCTCTCTCTCTCTCTTGTCGCGCGCGTGCGATTTGTCCGCAAAATATGTTCAGAAGAGTAAATAGCATAATGACAGATATGAATATTAATTACTCAAGAAGCTGCGATACGGTTTATCACGTTCGCCACGTGCGGCAACAGATAAAAGGTCATTCTCTGTTCTTTGCCATTCGTCGACTTTTCTAACTTTCTTTTTAACGGTTTTGTCCCATTTATAGAAGCATTGCTAGCGCTCGAAGCGTTCTTTTCTCCAGTTTAAACATTACTTTGAAAGATATCATCTAATTACATGTTATTTAACATATTAGCAATTTATTTAACGCATTTTCATGATTAATTATTGATATAACAGTATAATATTAAATTACATAATAAATTATACACACATAACAGTATAACATATTATCCCAAATTTTTTCGCAAAAAATTCTTGAATATCCAACTCAAAACAAAGTTGAAAAAGGCCAACTCGAAAGTCATGATTGCATTGCACGCATATTTATTTAAATCTCCCGAAATTTCGTTACGTACGCAAAAAAGACGTAGTAGTATTAACAGAATAACGCAATAACGTGAACTCACCATAGTACGGATTCGTCTGATGCGCCTCCGGCCTGTCATTGCTCCAGATCACTCTGTCGGCGTCGATCGAGTAGTTGCCGAGGCTGCTAATCAGCTCAACGAAAGTGAAATTCTTCGTCGTGTCGGTCTTGTTGCGCGAGAGCACGTGCAGGATATTCTCCTCCTCGAAGGCGGCCAGGCCGCTCGAGGAGGACGTCAGGATATCCACGGACGATTTGCCGGCGCGCGACAATCCGATCAAGCTGAGAATCGCCCAGATCCTCACGAACGTCCCCATTCTCTGCCTTTCCCCCTTCAGCAAATCCGTTGAGACCGAAAGTGCCTCTACGAGCGAATCTTCACCCTCGGGGATGCCGATCGAACGATTCCTGCGGCGGTTCAGCGACTCGATGCGATTCCCTCGATTGTCTACCCTCGCGATCTTACTGTCGCGCGGCGCCCCCTGAGAGATCGGTGGATGATCGATCGCGGATCACGTTCGCACTCGCGCGACGATCATCGCCGAAGCTTTCGCAAAAGATTCGTCCTCGCCGGTCGAGATCGACGTCTGCAATGTTCAGACAAATCGGCAGGAAAGGTGCCGATAATTCTCTTTCGGGAGACGCGGTTGATTCTCACGGGGTGGATCGTGGCAGGGAAGATCGTACGGACGATTACCGAGCGTCTCACGATCCCCGCATCACCCGGCTGTTCGAAGGCGAGCTTTACGAGTGATCGCGGCGCGATCGCGTAACGACGAAGTCACCTGTGTGCCACCTTGCCGGCAACAGGACAGGCCGAGAAGAGGGGTGGATCTCCCACCTCTTGTCGCGCGTGGAAGACCTCACGTAGACGAAATAAGAGTGAAAAGGTGTATAACGTGCGAAGGTAGCCGGCGAGTTCGCGCGAGAGTCATCGAGGCGTCTCGGATCTTTGATAAACCCGCGATGATGATTCGTATCGATATTTCGGGATTAAATATGGCGGAACTAAATATGGTGTTAATAAGCTTTTTATCCGACTTTACGTAATGCTCTTTCGCGGCAACATCCTGTTTGCAGTGAAACAAGAGCGAAGAGAAAACAATATGAGTGTTGATGATCGTAAAACCGTAGAATAGAGTATCGATAAGGGATGATCCTGAAATTAATCGAATTTTAATCAAACAAATCTGAACTAATTTATATGGACAGATTATTTACATAATCGCCACGGTTTGCAAATCTAATTATCAATCCGACCGCGAATCGCGCTGCCGATTGTCGATGCTCGCCACGCGGTGAAAAGCGATTTCCACGCGCCTCAAAAACGTCGGGTTGCGTGCCATTGTGCGCGTGTTGTACGCTCGAAAGTGCGCGTCGAAGCGACGGGTTCAGGGTCGAACACGGAACGAGAAAGCGAGATTACAATGTGTGCAAAATCCGAACCAAATTGCAGTTTGCGGAACGTTCGTTAAAGTCGCGGAGAGTTCGTTCGGGTTGGGAAAGAGGCCGGCGCGGTGCCGCGCCGCGGACGCGCTCGTTCTATCGCGAGGGGATTACAACAAAGTGTCCCAATGCCTGGTTTATTCTTGCACGCGCGGCAACGCTATTGATTAAGATTCGACAGCGGTCCGGTGTGGTCATTCCTAAGCAAGACGGTGCTGATGACTTGCAGCAGATCAGTGCACATTTAAAGTCATCCTTGGCGCATTCCGCTCTTTGTTAAGACAAACCGCATTTTCCATTAACAACTATGGAGGACCTTGAGAGCCGCGATTTATATCAGTCGAGTGTCACTTCATTGTATCGACGGCGCACTCGAACGTGAGACACGTAGATAGCTTCACCAACGACGTTCGAGTGCTGGCGAGGCGACTTCCGCATCGGAGGAAGCAACAACGCGGTATATGGTTCGTAGTAGCAGTTGCATCACTGCCTTCATTGAACAATCTTCTAATTCGGCTTTGCATGTAAAAACGTGCCACGCCGTTACGTGAGTCTGGCAAGCACTGACGAAACGTCATTCACTTTGAAAGCTATTGGCTTGACCATAGACTTATAGAGATAGACCGGCCCTCACCGTAGAAAGCAGCGCGGTGCAGACATAGCCTGTGGAGTAGACCCGTCCTTCTCGCACCAGCGCTAAAAGAGAAGGTGCGAGAAGGACGGGTCTACTCCACAGGCTATGTCTGCACCGTGATGTTGCCGCGCTGCTTCCTACGGTGAGGGCCGGTCTATCTCTATAAGTCTATGGGCTTGACGCAACCTTGAACGTTTCTCCGGGTGTTCGACCTGGCGATCAGTTAATCTCTTGATCACCTCGCTCTTCCAAATGTCCCCTGACTCTGCTCTTCTCCTATCTCTGCCCCGGGACATGGAATTAATCATACGTGAGTTTCTTAAAAATCCGAGAGTTTCAGCCAATGGGAATGAATGCGCCGTCTTTGATGGCATTGGGAAAGTTCAATGGCCAGTCCAAGAGATGGATCCACGATGGATCAAGGTCCATTTATGATAATTACCATTACGTAATTGACACACGCAGTTCTACCCATGCCAAGTACCCAATCGCGGATTTGTCTGATTCCTCAGCTGGCAGTCTGATTTTTCAGTGCCATCAATTTTCGGACTGTCACGTGACCTACATATGACGGTTTGAGTTATTTACATAGAAATCATGGGTGTCCGCAGGGGGGAAGGGCAAATACCTAGTCTTGCCCCCTCCTCTCTCCCTAGAATCAGCAAACAATTAAACATTTGTTCCTCCTTGGAGTAAAGAAAAAAGATGCCAGATTGCAGACGTAACGCACGCTTACAGCATCTGTCTTGTCGCGGTGAGAAAGCTTTTACTACCAAAAGATGTATAAATTTTAAATTATAAGTATTTTAATTCTAGAAGTAACATTTTGAATCATGCCCTCCCCCCCTGAAAAAAATCCTTCGGGCGCTGTAAATTAGTTTTGTTACTTATTTATTGACTTATTTACTTGGAGACATTGAATAAAAATAAGATCAAATATTATGACATAATTTAAGCACGCAGTCCTGCCCATGTGAAACGCCCAATCGGAGTTGTCCGATTTCCCAACTAGACGTCTCAGTGCCACTTGATTATTAATAGGTTGACTATCACCTGATCTACGCATGGCTGACAGTTTAAATAATTTAAGTAGAAATTATTGTATGAGCTTACTTATCTTATCAATTACTAAGGAGACATGAATAAAAATAAGAGCAAATGTTACTTGCATAGTACATGTTAACGTCAAAAATAAACTTGATTTTATCATTATTGCAGGCCCACGCTCAAGATTAACTGAGCAGTTGCTAATCGAGGATACACTCGCAAATGATGATTGATGATGAATCAATGTAGGAAGCAAGATTACCGATTACTCGTGTAGGTGCACATCGTGCGATACATTACGTCAAGCATAAGTCGATGCAAATTGGCGAAGGCGCCGCGCATACCGCGATCTGAAATAGCGTTCGTTAAATCGCACATTGTTTCCGCCGCAGATGAGTGCATTACAATTCCTGCCGGCGAGCTTCTTCGCACAACGAATCTCATTATGGTAACGGACGACCGTTTCTTGTATCGTGATTCTCGTTACATCACGTTCATTTGTTTGGAGAATGGATATCAGTTTGATTGCGATTTGATATTGTCAATCTTTTTATTAAAGATTTTAGGGAATTACACGTTCTGATAAGGATGTTACTTCGCGTGCATTGGCCAGGAAAGGTTTGTCCAAAAATTACGTATTAGTCACGTCATCAATTTGACGCACACATTGAATGATTGTTATCTGATAAAGAAATGTCACGCACATCTCGCGCTTTCGGTGAAGCTGCGTTATTTAAAGCAAAGAGTGTTTTTTTTCAGTGTAGCTTTATTATCTCAAAATTGAAATTATACAAATAACAATTTCACGGGGCAAAGAATGTCGCCAACTATTTTATTATGCAATTAAAATAATTTACAATTGTAATTAAAATAATTTTCTTTTATTACACATTTCTTAACAGAGTATATTTAAGGGGGGAGCCTGCTTTAGAACGTTGAAAATAAGGTATAATTTTACGAATTTTTTTCGAGAAACTATACAGCGGATCATTATAAAACTTTGATGCATTTATTAGTACATGTTTAAAGATAAAAAAAATTATTTTTTTATTTGAATATATCGCCTGTAGAGGTCGTCCTGGAGGCATCTTAGTGCAGCCGGCATTGTAAATTGGTGAGCATTCTCCCGCCTCCAAATTTCATCCAAACTGAAAAATTGAAATATTTTCTTGTTATTTATAAATTCCCATCGTCGATGAACCTTTAATATTCATAAAAACATTAAGTTAAACAATTATTTTTGCATGAAAAAGTTCAAAAACTTTGCCTAAAAATCGTACTTTTGTGTTCTAAGCTCCACCATTTTGGCACTTTTCAACTTTTTTCTTCTCTCTTTGGTTCATCGACGATGGGAATTCATAAATAACGAGAACATATTTCAATTTTTCAGTTTAGACGAAATTTGGAGGCGGGAGAATGCTCACCAATTTGCAATGACGGCGACGCGGCTGCACTAAGATTTCTCCAGGACGACCTCTACAAGCGATATATTCAAATCAAAAAATAATTTTTTTATCTTTAAACATGTACTAATAAATGCATAAAAGTTTTATAATGATCCGCTGTATAGTTTCTCCAAAAACAATTCGTAAAATATACCTTATTTTCAGCGTTCTAAAGCAGGCTCCCCCCTTAAGTACATAAGATGCTAATAGATATTAAGATATTAAGTATATAAGATAGATACATTTGTCTTTTTACGTAACGTTATGTACATAATACATCAAGCAGAAAAGATTGTTTAATACAAATTACATCGTTTAAAAAACATCATTCTTTTGCAGAGTTTGCCGATCTTAGAATTGATAACGCGAGATTGCTGAAAGCCGCTTGTCTCGATTATCGTTATTTAAAGAACATTCTTACGGCAAGCAGAAGAGAGCGTCCGCTCGTTTGCAATATATTTACAAGATAGCGTTGAATCGAGATTTCTCGAAGTGCCAAAAAGAAGACGAAAATAACTTGACCGAAGATTAGCGCAATGCACTTCGCACACACCTTGTAGCTCGAGCTATGTCGGTTTTTATTGAAATGAAACGCCGTCTCACTTTGCATTGCATGTAAATAGGACGCGTGTGTTGAACTTCGTTGAATTGTTCAACGTCGTGCTGCGGCCGATTCGACTTGTCGCGGAGACAACGGGAGCGTCGATAAAAAAGTTGACAGCGGATGCTGTAAACTACCGTCATCACCGCAAATATGTGTGTCAAGAGAAAGAGAAAGAGAAAAAGAAAAAGAGAGGGATTCGTTATCTATTTCCTGCAGAGGTATTTGCGTATTTTGACACTTGTCAAGGTATACACAAGGTGTTCCACCTCTCGCATATCATTATTTAGGAGAATGGATTCTTCTAGCCAATTTAATTGACTTTTCCTTGACGAAAAATGTCAAGGAAAGGAAATATAATCGTTTATAGGTTCGCCGGTTTGTATTTGTATGCATTCAGAATGACAGGAATTACAGCATGCAAAAGCGGCGCAATACAAATGATATTACGATACAGCGACAGTTTGAATAAGTGTTCAGTATAAATATCAGGACGCAAATATGAAATGTATCAATATATCAAATATATCAAATATATCAAATATCAATATATCAAATACATCAAATATAAATAATATATCAAAATGTATACCATTCCAGCGTTATAGTATGATACAACATAATTAAATCGCAAATAATTCTGTAATTAAAACAATCATATAACGCGCCGTGTATAAATAATGATTCTCAGGCTCGGCTTTGTATCGGAAAAACTCATGCAGAGGCGATATTTATTTCTCTTTTCATTCTTTACGCCCGCGCGTGCAGTCCGCAAGACGGATGTATTGCCTCCTACCTTGGGTTTCTCGTCGAAGATCTTAAATAATCCTTTAGAAATTTCCTCCTCTCGCAAACATGTCGAATGCAAATACCGCGCTATTGTGATTGCTCGCGTTCCGTGAAACGAAAATATTTCGTATACACGTCGTTGTCGTCGCCGCGACGACGTGTGCGTACGCGCATTGTGCAGGAAAATCAATCGAGCTGTCCATCCGACGTTACGACGTACTCGGAGAGTGGAAGAATTAGTTTTTTATGTTTTCCTGCGAAACCCTAATGTGAAGTGAGGTCTCCGATCGATCCGCCGTAATATCATGCGTGGCTCAAGTTGTAGCACTCTAAACATTTCAAACGCAATAACTTTGAAATTTATTTCGTCTCCAATGAAAATTACACGGACGGAGGCAGAAGCCTTTCCTTCTCAGCTTGCTTGTTCATGTAATTATATTAATTTTATTAGATAATTACGTAATTATTAATGTGATTAGATAATTATATAATTGTGTTAATTTGATTACACAGAGTAGGGAACTTTAATTAACTTTTAATTAATTAACATTAACTAATAACGATTTTATTCGCAATGTGTAATTTGCACAGCAAAGTCAAGGCAAGTTTTATGAATTGGCATTACCGATACTGCCTGACTGGCGCGATAAATTGCTTCAAGCCTTGTAAACAAGCCAAGAAACAACGCCTCTCTGTTCTGCATCGCAGTTTCCACCCACGCGGCGTACAAGGCGATGCACATGTGTACGCGCCAAGTCTCGTACAAGCATTATACAGATCTTGCGTAAGTTTGCAAGGGATTTCACTGAATTCCTATTCGCCGAGTGCCGCTCGCCGCCGCGTCAAATCTAACGAGATGATGAAAGAAATTTCAGGAGACAACTCGACCGAGGAACATGCGCGCGAACGTGCAACTCGGCCGGATAATTCTGCGGATTCATTTCCGATTGTAGGAAGCACGATCTCGTGTCTGTTCGATTCGCATCAGTCAATATTTGAGTGGGTTGAAAGCGCTCTCGCGCTCCCTCCGCTTAAATACCACCCCCATTCGGCGCTGGAGAGTAATATAATCTTCTCGTGCACCTTTCAGCTCTCATTAGACTCTCATCGGCAAACGCCGGCCGTTTGTGAAAAATTAATTCTTATGCAAATTATGTTTCCATTCAAATTCTCAGGAAAGGCTATCCTTCTCACCTGGAAGAGAGGAGAGCGTAGAATTTTCTCTCTCTCTCTCTCTCTCTCTCTCTCAATTCTGTCTAAATTGGATTGGACAAGATTGATTGAATTCTTAAATAATAATTCAAAAAATACAGTTTTATCTTGGAATTATATAATTTTTCATCGGGATGATTAAAATTTTAATCATCAAATTTTGTATTTGTATTGTTTGAATCATTCAACTTGACATCGCTTTTTGTCTCGATCGATCCTCGAAACTCTCAAAGTTCGTTTTCGATATATGTCCGTTCCTCGCGCGGCCACCTTCATGTGTCTCCTCCTGCAACATTTTATTTCAATTTCCACGGGAAACTTTCGAAAACAGGTTACACGTTCCGTCGCCCAACAGCGTTCAGCGTCCGATAGAGTTTATCGAAAACGGATTTGGAAGAATTTCGCCAGTTTTGTCACGAGGTTGCGGAGAAAACCTTCGCGAGAATCTGCAACTGCACGCGGAACGTCTGGCGTGGAGTTGAAGACGCAACCCTCCATGCACTGCGCTCGGTCGTTTCCGGCGGCGTTCGGACGCGGCCGGCCGCGCGCCGCGCGCTCACCGGCCGCCAGCGCCGTGACCCGTTCGGCAGCCGACCAAAGCAGACCAAAGTCAGGCGCCGACGATCGGGAAATGATGTCGCCGTCTTCGTGGTGCGCGCCGCCGGCCGATACCACCACGTCCGGCTGCAGGCGTGCGGTTGGTGCGCGTTTCGCCCGCTCCGTTCATCGCGTTTCGACGACGACGACGGGTAGTCCGCCGTCCTCGTAATCGCGAGCGGTCTCGGGGGCCGAAGACGGCCGATCGCCGCGCGGCGTTCGTCAATTCTCCCTTCGCACGTGCACACGTCGGGCGTCTCGCCGTCGTCGTACGAGTGCGTGCGTACTCGAGTATCGATTCGCGTGAGCGGAAACGCGCGCGCCACACGAAAACGGAGCGAGAGGAAAGAAAGAGAGAGAGAGAGAGAGAGACGGAGAAAGGGACTTCACTCCCGTGCTGGTTCTCCGCGCGGCGTCGCGTCGCGTCGCGCGGCACATCGTCGGCGTAATCCGGTGGCCCGCTCGTGTGCTCTGCGCTTCGAGCACGAGCGTCGCTCTCCTCGTGCCGCGCCGCGGAATCGCTAGTGCTGACGCGCGTAACGCGGCATGGAAGAGAGAGCGAGAGAGACGACACGCGCCATCCACGGCAACGTCATCCCGATGGTGAGTCCTCTCCGTGAATCGGCGGCGACGTCACGCGCGCGCGTCACCGCACACGCTCCCTCGCGCGAACGCACGAGCGACGCGCAGTGCTCGTGCGTAACGCAAAGTCCCGGAGAACTTTCTCCCTTCCCCCTCCCGCCCCCCCCATACCCCCTCCCGCGCCGCGGAATCGAGATTCGCAAGGTCGTCGCCCACCTCCCCCCCCCCATTGCAGTTCTCGATCCCCTCCCCCTCCTTTTCTCTTATTTTTTCTCTTTTTCTTTCATGTTTTCTTCCTCTCCTCTCTTTATATTTTCCATCTTCCATCTTCCGCGCGCGTCTTCCTCGAGGCTCGAGGCACCTCGGCGAGTAGCTCTGCCTCTCCGGTCTCTTCCCTCCCTCGCTCGTGATCGCGTGGGAGAATGAAAATTCGTGACGCGAATGCGAGACGCGGCGCAGTACGAGAAATAACTTCATTCCGCCGCGGAATCCCTCGTTCGTACGTGGGTCGACGCGTTTTCCCCGGCCGCGATTTATCGTCTCGCGATGAGGTGGAAATCAGATTCCGCTGTCCGGCGATTGGATTCCGGGCCGCGATAGGCGAGCTGGAAACGAGAGTTTTTCCGGCGATTTGTCGATGATCCATCGTGGCGTGTCGTCCGGCGGCGACTCCGGGCTCGAGCCTGCGGTCGGACGAAACGGAGACACCAACCGCGGATTCTAAATCCGGTAGCTTGCCGGCAAGGTTGTGCAATTACACGCAATACATTGCGATCTCTCGTTACGCGCGACGCGACGTTCGCGATTTCCCTCCTTCGATACGTGGATATCCGTTTCTTTCTGACACGCGATACGCGTCCTCCCTTCCGCCTCTCCTTCCCCCTCTCTCCTCATGTCCTCTTACTCTCCCTCCTGCTTTGCTCTCTTGACTTATTGATCTTCCTCTTGATTTATTTAATTGCGCGCTTGTCCAAGTCTTAGTTGCCCCCGTCGCGTGCTCTCTGGCTCGTTGAAAACCGGAATTCAGTCAAAGTCTGCTCGGAATTGACGGAGGAGCGCGAGGGGCTCCGTTTGTTCATACATTTTTAAGACTCGCTTCTCCCCCTCTCCCCGAAAAGTTTCCTCATTTTTAATTAATTTTCCGACTCAAAGAAGACAACTCGTCTACGTCCCGTTCCAGAAGAAGTGGCTGGAGATTGATCAAAGGGGCTGTAAATGAAGAGCGACTTGGTTGGGGTTTGTGGGATATATCTTGTACGCAAGACGCCCTGTTCGAACCCCTTATTAGTACGGTATCACGGTAATCTCTTCGTCTCCTCCTCGCCCACGAACGCGCGTTGGCACGCGGCGCAATGAACAACTCTAGTGGCTAGCGAGGCGTGTTGAGGGAAAAGCCGTTACACGCGTGATTGAGAAATCGCAAGGGAGACTTTCCCCTCGTTTTAGGGTGCGGATGAGACGTCCAGCCTCATTGCCTGATTGCTCGATCGTCTCGAAGATTAAATCGCGCGAATGCGCTTCTAGGTCGAAAGTGTCTGGTGCAAAGTGTCTTGAAGATGCTGGGGCATGAAGCTTGAACCCTTTCGAAATAGAATATCTTTCTTGGAGATTGTATCATTAATATTAATTAATTTCAGTGAGTAATGTAGCAAGAGGCCTCGTCCTATTTAAGTTGCCGAGTAAATTGCTGAAATTTCCACGGCAGCTATGATACATCGGACTTTCGTAATTTCGCAGTTGTCACGTCTCTTCGCGCTTCCACACGCGTGACAATGCTCTATAAAAGCGTAACCGTAGGCGTTATTCAATTTTTTCGCGTCAGTCCTCAGGAAAGTAATGAAAACTCGTAATATGTCCGTTCGCTGTCGCGCGATCGCTCGAGCAACTCGAGCAAATTTGTATTCCGCCTCGCCTGAAGACTTCAGCAAGATTGAAAACGACGGGAGAACACGTTCACCTCGGTCCAGATGCCGGAAACGAGATTCGCTCGACAATGCATCGATGCGCGATCGATGAATATATTTCCTAGCTAGCGCGTCCTTCGCGCTCCACTTTTCCCGAGATTGGATCTTATTATCTCGAATAAGTTTCCCCGTGCACTATCTGGCTTTGTCGGACTTATTGATCGGCGCCTGAAAACGCGAGCAAGCACGCTGTACAAATAACGACGAAGAAATTCCGCGAAGTCGACGTCGGGCGGATCGATCTTCCGAATGGATCACCCGCGCTGATACGCATCGCAATTATCCGCTCGTCGATCGTTATCACCGTGAAGGTTGCTCTTCGATCCCGCTCGCGGATGATGACGACCAACCGTGAACCGTGAACGAAACGCACCTCGCGGAAAAATACGATGGGTTAAACGCCGAAGCTAAGGAAAAGGGAAGAAACTGTATCTAGCTTTTTATTAACGTACCGAGAGCGAATCCCAGCTAATTAAATTAGATATTAATTGCAATTGCATTGGCGCCGCCATTTTGTCGTCAACCGGTTCCAAGGCTCGATAGTTTGGAATTTTTTAGCCAAAGTAACGAAATGCGCAGCTGCAACCCGGAAGCCAAGTAGATTATCGCAATCGAATCGTGATAATCAAGGCACAGGGGCCCCAAGTCTGATTAATTACATTTATATCCGCAAGTCGTGGAAAGTGTCAGTCGCAGCTGCGTCAGCATCGAGTCACTGATGCGCACGTGTGCAGACGATGACTACTCCACTTTTCGTTCCAATTAGTTCCAAGCTAGTGAAGAGCTTTCCCGGTCGCCGTGACCTTTCATACGCAATTTGCGACCGTCGCGAGGGCTGATTTGCCAATTACCGATGGGGCTCCGTCACTCTTTCGAGTGACGGTACTTTGTGCCCGCGCCACACCCCCGCCGCACCCCCGTCGTCCGCGAAAACACGTATATCACGCGAAGCACGTA